>NC_057801.1:418656312-418857131 GCF_018294505.1 Triticum aestivum | reverse complement strand
CGAACACTATTCCAGTGGTTCCGAAATTGAATAAGTGACCCCCTCGAGGGAGGGAGGCGTGCCAACTCCAGCGGCAACCTTCACTGATCTGGAGGCGCCGGACATGCTGATGGAGGCACTGCAACGTGCTTCCATTGCATAGGAGCACCGCACCCTAATGGGTGTGGTGGTTGAAAAGGTTCAGTCCGTCAAGAACAGGCTGACCGAGGCCTTCACTAGCCTGCTAACAGGTTTCGAGGTATGCAACATGCTACCTCTTGAGCACTGCGTTGGTTTTCCCTTGAAGAGGAAATGGTAATGCAGTAAAGTAGCATAAGTATTTCCCCAAGTTTTTGAGAATCAAGGTATCAATCCAGTAGGAGACCACACGCATGTCGCCTCATACCTACACAAACAAATAAGAACCTTGCAGCCAATGTGATAGAGGCGTTGTCAATCCCTTCACGGCCACTTGCAAAAGTGAGATCTGATAGAGATAATAAGATAAATGTTTTTGGTATTTTTTATGATAAAGATTGAAAAGTAAAATAGATTGGAAACTTATATGATGGAGAATAGACCCGGGGACCATATGTTTCACTAGTGGCTTCTCTCAAGATAGCATAAGTATTATGGTGGGTGAACAAATTACTGTCGAGCAATTGAGAGAAAAGTGCATAGTTATGAGAATATCTAGGCATGATCATGTATATAGGCATCACGTCCGCGACAAGTAGACCGAAACAATTTTGCATCTACTACTATTACTCCACAGATCGACTGCTATCCAGCATGCATCTAGAGTATTAAGTTCATAAGAACAGAGTAACACATTAGGCAAGATGACATGATGTAGAGGGATAAACTTAAGCACTCGAACTCTGCTTTGCTCTTATTATTGATGCTGGGGCTTGACATCCTCCATTGTTTGGGTAGGCTGCCGCCTGCTGCGAAGAAGCTGAAGGGGGACACAGCGGCCCCACTCGGGGCAGGCTCGTCCGCTGTGGCTGTGCCTTCCCTTGCGGGAAGGGGAGGCAGTGGAGCTCGCACCTCTCCTGCCTGATATTCCTCGCGAGGCCAGGAGGGAAACTCTGGCAGGGAGCTAGCCCCCGTGGCCCTGCTGACTCTGGAGGCACCTGCGCTTAACGCTGTCGCCGAGGTTGCCAAGGCTCAGGAGGTCCCGGCCTCTCAAGCCGTGATCACGCTGCCGTCTTCTCCTCCTGGTAACTTGCACATTGCTAATGACTGGGGAATAGAGCATTGGGAGGACACCGGCTGTTGCCTCACACTTGAGCTGATCCACTGAGCTGAATGTGATGGCGCACGTGGACCACCTCAGAGGGCGCGTGGCCTCGAGCTTGGGGAGGACTGCATTCACCTCGTGAGCAAACTGCTTGAAGATGCGCTGAGAGGCTGGGGCCTGGGCAACGCCCAAGATGCAAGCAATAACACACGGTTCCTGGAAGCCCCCAGCCCCTCGTCCTGATGATGGTCGTCATTCCTTCTTGGTGGTGGTGGAAGAGGAGGAAGGCCTACGTTGCCTTGTGGGCGATCCTCACGAGGCTGATCCCTCCAAGCCCCCTGGCGAGGCTGGTCCTGCCAGGGGTCCTTGCGAGGCCGGTCACACCACCCTTGGCGAGGGCCACGGTCGTCCCATCGTCCTCCGCCTCTTCCTCCTCCTCGGCCACAGCCTCGGTCGTTGCACTCGGGGCGTCGACCGATACATCCTTCTCGCACGGCCCTGAGCTCTTGGCATTCGTTGGTGTTGTGGGTGTGGAGGTCGTGGTACACGCAGTACCGGCTGCCCTTGGACTACTCCGGCTGGTCCCTGCCGCGCTTCGTGCCTGGCTCTACAGCGAGTACGGCTGCTCCTTTGCGCTTCACATCCTTGGCCTTGGCTTTCTTCTCTTTTGGGTCAGCTGTCGGATTTCGGGTTCCGGCAGACCCTTGAGGTTCGAACACTGGGGTGCGCGCGGAGATTCAACCCTCTACCGGCTTGCTCCTCGCCGAATCGCTAGGATCTAAACTACCAAACAGAACAACACAAGAGACACAAGATTTATACTGGTTCAGGCCACCATTGTGGTGTAATACCCTACTCTAGTGTGTGGTGTGGTGGATTGCCTCTTGGGCTGATGATGAACAATACAAGGAAGAACAGCCTCGCGAGGGTCTATTCTTGGCTGGTGTTACTTGGTTCTGGCTCCTGGACTCTCGATGCTAGATGCTTGATTCTAATTGCCTTTACCCTGGGGTGGCTAGTCCTATTTATAGGCAAAGGCCCTGGGCCTCTTCCTAAATATTGAGCGGGAAGGGCGCCAACAATTGTCCATTTTGAAGGGGAACAGCGGGTACACTTATCTTGACTAAAGTTGTTCCTCGCCTGTCAAAGGCTCTGGTGGTGACGCCTGCTTGGGCTCCACAATGACTTCTTCCCTCCCGTTTGGCTGGTCTTGGTCTTGTTACACCAAAATGGATGCCTTTGCTTGATGCTCTCACCTGCGCTTGCCCCCTTTGCACCAAAGAGGAAGGGAGGACACTGCGCGGGCTGGCGCCCGACTGGCGCCCTTGGTCGTCATGTCTTGCGTCATGGGCACCTCACGAGGGTCTTGAGCTTGTGTTGATGAAGATGGGCTGTGTTGGGCCTCCTTTGAGCCACGCCGCAGGCCGCAGGCAGGCAAGTCTGGGGACCCCCATTCCCAGAACGCCGACAGTAGCCCCCGGGCCCACGGCGCGCCTCGACTTGGCCGAGCGGAGAGGCGAAAGGGCAAGCACGAAGCATCGCGGGCCCTAACAACCTGCGGCCTCGGGCGCCGCGTGGCGGTTGATTGGACGTGGGCGCCTCTGCAACTGCGCGAGTTGGTAAAGGAGCGGCACCTGCCCCTTGCCTCCCTTGCTTTCTCCAGTTTCTGCTCAGATCCCCTTTCTTGCGCCTCTCCGCCCCGCCTCCGAAATCTTCAGATCTGCTCCATCCGCGTGCCCTAGCCAGACATGGCGCCTCGCCAAGCCCCGGTCGGAGCTTGGTACTCATCCGCCTTGGACTCGCCGAACGTGTTGGAGGCGAGCCTTGCTCGGGTGCGCCAGATGGCGGTGGCGCAGGGCATCGACGGGGCGAAGGTGTTCAAGGCCGGCTCTGCCGTCCCTGAAGGCCAAGGGAGCACCTTCTATCCGCTCTTCGTGAGTGCCATTGTCGCCTGTCTGGTGCCTCCCTTTTCTCAGTTCTTCTTCTCTGTCCTCCGCCACTATAACATTCAAGCTCTGCACCTCCATCCCAACTCCGTCCTTCTTTTGGCAATCTTCGCCTACTATTGTGAGGCTCACGTAGGGGTGAAACGCTCAGTGGCCTGGCTGCGCCACTACTTCTTCCTCTGGACCTCCCACGGTCCCGTCTCTGTGTGCGCGAGCTTCGTCGCGTACGGCGGCTCCATCGCCATTTCGAACCCTGGGAAAAGGATTGAGGGCTTCAGGAGCAAGTGGGTCTTGGTGGATGCCGGGCGCATCCACCCTCGGCTGATCCTGCCCACGGGGCACCCCGCGAGCTCCGACGACTGGTCCCGAGTGGAGCTTGCGGATCCCCGTGCGAAACTGGTGTTGGAGAAGATGGATGCGGATCTGAGGCCGGCCAGCGTGGCGGCGGCGAAGCTGACCGGCGCGTCACTGCTGAGGGAGTTCCTGGAGCATCAGCTGGCTCCGCTTCGTGGGTACTCACTTCTGATGTGGAGGCCTTACCCGAGCCCCGCGGTCTTGGCCAATGAGGATCTGGCTGCGGTCCTCTAGTCCTTGGTTGGGGGCGACGTGGCGAGGCTGGAGGGCGCTTCTACGCCCCTGTTCCTCCGCGAGGACTGGGAGCAGGTAGTGGGGTCCATGCCCGTCTTCGACGGGGACGGGCTTGTGCCCGTGGAGGCTCCAGAGGACCTGGTGGACGTGTCCTCCAGCGACTCCAGTGAAGAGAAGGAAGAAGGGGAGCAGGAAGATGGGGCTGACTCCGAGGCGGAGTCAAGGGCTCCCCCCCTTCGGCGCAGGTCCCGCGTCCTCCGCCTCTCTCTGAGTGATGATGATGAGGTTGACGATGAGCAGGGCGGCGGGAGCCTGCCTCCGATCCCGAAGAAGGACCGGACCGGGCTGATCCGCCGCGGGTCTGCTCCAGCCCCGAGGCGATTCGCAGGCGCACCTCCTGTTCCCATGCTCCTTGAAGCTGATCCTAGCAGCCGGCTCTCGGGCTTAAAGTATGGCCGGAGGCTGCTTGAGCCCACAAGCGACAACCTGTAAGTGCTTGATTCCTCTCTTGATTATTGTTTTGTTGCTGAGGCTTGACACTCGTGTCTCCCGGCTAGGTTGGCACCCGCGGCGAAGAAGTCGAAGGGAGCTCCTGAGGCCCCATCCGTGGCAGCTCCTCTGCCCGAGAAAGAAGGTGATTGTGACGCACGGGCCTCCCCTGCCCGGGCGTCCTCGCGAGGCCAGGTTGAGCCTGCTGGGGCGAGCTCAGCCCCCATGGCCCAGGCGAGTCCCGAGGTGCCCTTACCTGATGCTGCCTCCAGAGCTGTCGTGGCGCAGCTGGTTCCGCCTCAGGATGTCGTGGTCACGCTGCCGTCTTCTCCTCCTACTCCACCGACTGCTGCTTCTCCGAGTACTGTTCTGCATCGCGCCGTTGCCGGACTGGACCGTTTGCGGCAGGATCTTCTGGGCGCCGACCCTCGTCTAGTGGCTGGGCGCTTGGAGCTGGCTTCTGGCTGGATTCGCTCCGATGCTTCGATACGGGCGGCGCTGGTTCAGGCCTCGACGGCTTGCGACGAGGAGAAGCAGGCCGTCCTTGAGGCGAAGGTTGCCCGCGATGCTGCCTTGGGGGAGGCAGCTAGCGTCTGAGGTTGCTGTGAGACGCTGGAGAGCGAGCTGAAGGGCCTGCAGAACCAGCTTCTCGAGGAGGCCCGCCTCCGCCAAGAGCAGGAGGAAAGCATGAAGGCTCGCGAGGCAGCCGTCAAGGACCTGGAGGCCAAGCTCAAGAGGCGCCGTGGCCGCCTAGGCGCGCTGGAGCAAGAGCTGGAGGCGAGGAAGGTTGAGCTGGACGGCAAGGCCCGGGTTCTCGCCGAGGATCGCGCGGCCTTCGCAGATATGGAGGAGAAGGCTCGCACTTCATTGAAGACACTTTATGATAGCGGCCTTGAGAGCCCGCTGGCCGGCGAGGAGGATGGCCCCGCCAAGCTGCTTCCCTTCTTGGTTCGTGCCCTTCAAGACATCACCCTTGCCCTTGGCCCTACGGCTGAGGCTGAGGCACGCGTCTTGTCTTCTGTAGCGCTGACGCGGGTCTTCACCCACATCTATCTTCGTGACCCCAGCATCGACCTCGACAGCCTGCTGGAGCCAGTGAGCGGCGAGCGTGCCGCTGCCGCTACTGAGGCCGTGAAGGGTCGTCCGGAGTCTCTGCTGGGGAAGTTCCGGGCCTTCAGTACCAAGCCGAAGCGGAGCGCTACTAGCCCTGCTGCTCCACAAGGCGAACCTTCTCCGCGCAGCTCCACCACCGGCAAGTGACTCCGTCGTGGCTCCCGTCCCGCCTTTAATTCCTGCGCATGTACCATGCCTCGGGGAGGCGTTAAAACTTGTGTTTGATGATGTGATAACAGTATGGACTGTAATATTTGCTTTTGAATTCCCTTAAATTTGCAGTATTCCTTCCTACTTGCTTATGTTCTACGCGGGCAGAGCCCGGCCCCGCGCATACCTCAGCCGCCATTGGCCCCGACCGGAAACCAGGACGGGACCAAGGAGTGAGGGGCTACGTGAAAAGTTAGGCTCCTGGGTCGCGATGCTCAGGAGTCCCCCTTGGCGCTCGAACAGCAAGTAGGGAGGTGAGATGTGGGGGTGACTCCTTAGGGAGGTGAGATGCGGGTGGATCTGCCGTTCTACGTCTGCAGAGCCCGGCCCCACGCAGACCTCAACCGCCGTTAGCCTTTCGGAACGAAGGAGTGAGGGGCTACGTGACCAGTTAGGCCCCTGAGTCGCGATGCTCAGGAGTCCCCCTTGATGCTCAAACGGCGTTCGTACCTTGGCTCCGCTCGGGGAGGGACGTGCGACGAACCAGGCCCGGGGGCCTGGCCAAGTGGCGCGCGTCTGGGCGTGACCCAGGCGCAGCCCCCGTGCCCAGCCCCTTCGCGCGGCACTCTCGAGGGGAGGCGTTGCAATGAGGCCAGACACTGAGCTCTAGGCTCCCTGAGGTTGATGCGGCCCGGGGGCCACCCTCAGTTGTTTATCACCAGCCCGGAGCATAGCGCTTCCGTATGCGTACGGGCATAGCCGCTCCTCGGTGGTGTCGTCAGCCAGCGCGGAGCATGGTGCTTCCACTGTTGCGTGGGAGGGGGATCCCCTCCGGGAGGAGCCCCCGAGGCGTATACAGCCCCACCCTGACACATGGCTGGCACGGTAGGGCTTGACGAGGTGTATCTGGGAACCCGTGGGCCAGCGCGGGACTCACGGGGCCCTACCTCAAGGCGGGTTGCGCCTGGCTCTGGGCCTTATCTTGGAGTGTGTACCTGCAAATTTGGCGAGATCCCGGTGCTCTACGTCTTCGGGTCCCGGCTCTCGAGCTGGTCTCAGCCGTCGCTGGCATGCTAGGTCGCGATGCCATGGACAACACCAGAGGGTGAGGGCCGGAGAGCCGGTAGGAGCCCTGAGTCACGATGCTCAGGCACCCCCCTTTAACGCGCAAGCTGGGTTAGATGTCGAAACTCTACGTCCTCGGGTCCCAGCTCTCGAGCTGGTCTCAGCCCTCGCTGGCATGCCAGGTCGCGATGCCATGGACAAGACCAGAGGGTGAGGGCCGGAGAACCGGTAGGAGCCCTGAGTCACGATGCTCAGGCACCCCCCTTTAACGCCCAAGATTCCGACACCCAGGAGGAAAAGGCACCAAATAACAAGCATGATGGGTCGAGAACATAGCCCTAAGGTAAACGCAAGAAGGGTACACGCCGCTGGGTCAGGCCCGAGCGACTTGGGGATGATGCTGCCCAAGGGGCGCCCCCAATAAGGCAAGCTAAGAACATGAAATAAAAGGGATACACGCCGCAGGGATGGACCCACGCGGCCTGGGAATAATGTGGCCCTGAAGGCGCTCCCAGCCGGAAATGAAACTGTAAAGATGTCACCTGATGATGTTGGGGACGAAGGGGTGTTGGTGTAGCAGACTCGGCGGGCAGCAGGAGCCGATCCTCACGAGCCCCCAAGCCCGTGGGCCTCAGGAGACTCCGGAGGCGCTGGCGGCTCCTCGCGGGCGATCTCCATCTCCTCGGGGGCTGCGGAACGCCTGACTTCCTGAGCCTCCAGGATGGCCCTCATGAGGCGCTGGTGCGCAGCAGCCGCGTTCGGCAAAGCCATAAGGCATGCGCACGTAGCTGTGGGGCGGACCCTCGCAACGTCCCACTCGCGAGGGCCAGAGGCACTCCTGAGACGCGGCTCGGTTGAGCCCCGGTATGTCGATGCAGATGCGCAGCCCACCATCCTCGCCTGGATGGGGGGCCACAGCGGGTAGGCGGCGGCTGCCTCTCATGACCCTTGACTCCTGTAGCTCCTGAATGGCCTTGCTGACGAAGTCCTGAGGGTTTGGCCCTCCTTGCCTTGCTCCTTCTTGAGGGAAATGTGCTTTGAAACACGCCTTCATGTGGTGCCCAAGCGCCTCCCTCGTGACCTTGGCGAGGTTGGCGGCCCTCCAGGGGAGAGCCCCCGAGCCCTGCCTGAGGAGAGCGCCGGGCGCGCTTCCCTATGCGATGGAAGGAGGTTCCCCCTGAGCAGGCGCGGGCCCTGAGGGGCCTGCCTCCTGAGGGGCCGGGCCGGACGATGTCTTCTTCTTCTTGGGGGCAACCTCGGGAGGCCTCCTGCCTCCGCGATCCGGGTCTTCCAGCGATGCGGCCTGAAAGGCTCGCTCTAGGGAGCACACTGCGTCCCTCTCTTCGCAGGGCACCGTGATGAACCCGCCACTTCCTGGCATCTTGAGGATGTTGTAGCCATGATGGGCCACGGCCATGAACTTGGCCAGCGCCGGGTACCCGAGGATGGTGTTGTACGGCAGGCGAATGTGGGCGACGTCGAAGTCGATGAGCTCGGTGCGGTAGTTGTCGCGTGCCCCGAAGGTGACAGGAAGGCGGACCTGCCCAATCGGGACCGTGGAGCCGTCGGTGACTCCGGAGAAAGGCTTGGTTGGCTGAAGCTGATTGTAGGGCACTTGGAGATTGTTGAATATTTCCACGGATAGGACGTTGAGCCCTGCTCCGCCGTCGATGAGGGTCTTGGTGACTAGCACGTTGCTGACGATCGGGGAACAAAGCATCGGGAGGACTCCGGCTATAGCCGCGCACTTGAGCTGATCCGCTGAGCTGAACATGATGGCACATGCTGACCACCTGAGGGGGCGCGTGGCCTCTAGCTTGGGGAGGACTGCATTCACTTCGCAGGCGAACTGCTTGAAGATGCATTGAGAGGCTGGGGCTTGAGCTCCACCCAGGATGCAGGCGATTGCACGTGGTTCCTGGAAGCCCCCAGCCCCCTCGTCCTGATGACGGTCTTCATTTCTCCTTGGCTGCGGCGACAGCGGAGGGAGGCCCGCGTTCCCTTGCGGGCGATCCTCGCAAGGCTGATCCCTCCAGCCTCCCTCGCGAGGCGGGTCCTGCCAGCGATCCTCGCGAGGTTGGTCACGCCACCCTAGGCATGGGCCGCGGTCTTCCCAACGTCCTGCGTTCCTTCCTCCTCCTCGGCCGTAGCCCCGGTCGCTGCGGTCGGGACGTCTGCCGACCCTTCCTTCATGCACGGCCCGGAGCTCTTGGCATTCATTGGTGTTGTGGGTGTGGAGGTCGTGGTACACGTAGTACCGACTGCCCTTGGAGGATTTAGGCTGATCTCTGCCTCGCTTGGTGTCTGGCTCTGCCGCGAGTACGGCAGCCCCCTTGCACTTCACGTCTTTGGCCTTGGGCTTCTTCTCTTCAGGGTCCGCGGCAGGCAGCTCGAGGAGGGAGAGGCGTCCCTCCTCAGCCCTGGCGCACTTGGTCGCCAAGTTGAACAGCTCCAAGGAGGTGCACAGGTCTTCATGCATCGCCAACTCCTCCTTCATCTTGATGTCGCGCACACCGTCGGAGAAGGCTGAGATGATGGCCTCCTCCGTTACCTTGGGGATCTTGAGGCACGCATTGTTGAAGCACTGGATGTACTTCTGCAGGGTTTCCCCCGGTTGCTACTTGATATGGCACATGTCGCTCACGGCGGGTGGCCGGTCGCGAGTACCCTGGTAGTTGGCGATGAAGCGGGTGCGCATCTCGTCCCAGGAGGAGATCGTGCCTGGAGCCAGGTTCAGGAGCCAGGTGCGGGCCCCGTCCTTGAGCACCATGGGAAACCAGTTGGCCATGACCTTCTCGTCCCCGTTGGTAGCTTCGATGCCCAACTCGTAAAGCAGGAGGAACTCTGCAGGGTCAGCCATGCCGTCGTAGCGAGGAGGTAGGTCTGGCCTGAACTTGCCGGGCCACGCGACGCTGCGTAGCTCGGAGGTGAAGGCGCGGCAGCCCGCTGTGGCCATAGGGGGCCTTGGGCGACGAAGAGCTTGGTCCTGCGGGTCCCCATGCGCCGCGGCTGGGGGTAGCACAAGGTCCAGACGCGCCGGAGCAGGGAGCGCTCGGGCGGCTTCTCGAGGGCGTGGAACTTCTTGGCAGCTCTGCTGTTGGCGCGCTGGCGCCTGACGGAGCGGGTTCTGTCCAGGGGCCGCGCGCCTTGGGGCCAGGGCGCCTTCTTGAGGAGGAGGCGGCTGAGGCGCCCCAGGAGCTTCATTGCCCGCGCAGGGCGGGGCGCGGTGCAGCGAGAAGGACGGCGCGGGGGAGCCCCCGGCGGCATGGACGAGCTCGGCGACTCGGTCGAGCCACTCTTCGCAAACGTCGTCGATTGGGCGGTAGCGCAGGAGCTCGTTTGCCGCGGTGAGCGCAGCTCGGGCCTCCATGGCCGCACGGGGCGCGCGTGACGAAGAACCAGCGGGAGTGAGCGAGGGTGTGGCAGTGCGACCGTCCCGCCTCATGGATGGATGCTGGGACGATGCTTGCTGTTGTTCCCCGCCGGGCCGGTGGCGGCGTTGACGGCGGGTGACGGGGAACGACGAGGGCGCCCGCCGACGGGAGCCGTCTGGGCGACATGGGAAGCGAGTGCGGCTCGGCGCTCGGCGCGAGCCAGACGAGCGTCAGACATGGATGCGACGGTCGGAGAAGAACGAGACAACGGAAGGCAAATTCCGGCGCACCCCTACCTGGCGCGCCAAATGTCGGATTTCGGGTTCTGGCAGACCCTTGAGGTTCGAACACTGGGGTGCGCGTGGAGATTCAACCCTCTACCGGCTTGCTCCTCGCTGAATCACTAGGATCTAAACTACCAAACAGAACAACACAAGAGACACAAGATTTATACTGGTTCAGGCCACCATTGTGGTGTAATACCCTATTCAAGTGTGTGGTGTGGTGGATTGCCTCTTGGGCTGATGATGAACAATACAAGGAAGAACAGCCTCACGAGGGTCTGTTCTTGCTGGTGTTACTTGGTTCTGGCTCCTGGACTCTCGATGCTAGATGCTTGATTCTGATTGCCTCTACCCTGGGGGTGGCTAGTCCTATTTATAGGCAAAGGACCTGGGCCTCTTCCCAAATATTGAGTGGGAAGGGCGCCAACAATTGGCCGTTTTGAAGGGGAACAATAGGTACACTTATCCTGACTAAAGTTGGTCCTCGCCTGTCAAAGGCTCTAGTGGTGACGCCTGCTTGGGCTCCACAATGACTTCTTCCCTCCTGTTGGGCTGGTCTTGGTCTTGTTACACCGAAATGGATGCCTTTGCTTGATGCTCTCGCCTGCGCTTGCCCCCTTTGCACCAAAGAGGAAGGGAGGACACTGCGCAGGCTGGCGCCAGACTGGCGCCCTTGGTCGTCATGGCTTGCGTCATGGGCACCTCGCGAGGTACCCCGCCTTGAACTCTCCGCCTCCTCGTGAGCCAGCCTGGCGAGGCCGTGCCTGAGGAAGCTCCTTGTTGTCCGCCCCGCGAGGCTTGGCCCCTCGTGAGGGTCTTGAGCTTGTGTTGATGAAGATGGGCTATGCTGGGCCTCCTTTGAGCCACGCTGCAGGCCGCAGGCAGGCAAGTCTGGGGACCCCCGTTCCCAGAACGCCGACATCAGCGGCTGGGACCTCGAGAAGGGAGAGGCGTCCCTCCTCAGCCCTTGCGCACTTGGTCGCCAGGTTGAATAGCTCCAGAGATGTGCACAGATCCTCGTGGATAGCCAGCTCCTCCTTCATCTTGACGTCGCGGACACCGTCAGAGAATGCTGAGATGATGGCCTCCTCGGTCACCTTGGGAATCTTGAGGCGAGCATTGTTGAAGCATTGGATGTACTTCTGCAGGGTCTCTCCAGGTTGCTGCTTGATGCGGTGCAAGTTACCCATGACTGGAGGATGATCGCAAGTGCCCTGGAAGTTGGCGATGAAGCGGGTGCGCATCTCGTCCGAAGAGGAGATCGTGCCGGGAGGCAGATTCAGGAGCCAGGTGCGGGCACCGTCTTTGAGCGCCATGGGAAACCAGTTCGCCATGACCTTTTCGTATCTATTGGCCGCTTCGATGCCCAGCTTGTAGAGCTGCAGGAACTCCGTGGGGTCGGCAGTGCCATCGTAGCGAGGAGGCAGATCCGGCTTGAACTTGCCCGGCCAGGCGACACTTCATAGCTCGGTGGTGAAGGCGCGGCAGCCTGCGGTGGCCACCGAAGCTCTTTGTTGACGCGGGGCTTGCTCCTGGGGATTCCCGCGTGCCATCGCCAGGGGCAACGCGGGGTCTTGACGCGCCATCGCAGGGATGCAGTCATGGCGTGCCGGTGCAGGGAGAACGCGAGCACCTTCTTGGGGACGAGGGATT
Organism: Triticum aestivum; assembly: GCF_018294505.1. Taxonomy (NCBI): domain Eukaryota; kingdom Viridiplantae; phylum Streptophyta; class Magnoliopsida; order Poales; family Poaceae; genus Triticum; species Triticum aestivum. The sequence goes on along the minus strand of NC_057801.1, from coordinate 418,845,247 downwards.
TCCTGGCAGCTCCTTTCTTATTGCGCGGGTGCCGGACGCGGTGGGTCTCATCCAGGGGCCGTGCTCCTTGGAGCCAGGGCTCCTTCTTGCGGAGGAGGTGGCGGAGGCACCTCCTAAGCTGCATCAGCCACGCAGGACGGAGGGCGAGGCAGTGAGAGGGACGGCGCAGGGGAGCCCCCTGCGGCGCTGACGAGCTCGGTGATGCGAGCGAGCTACTCCTCATGGAGGTCGTTGACATGACAGTAGTGCAGGAGCTCATGTGCCAGGAGCAACACGGCATGCGCGTCCGTGGGAGCGCGACGGGCATGCGACGACGAGCCGGCTGGAGTCGGCGATAGAGTGGCAGTGCAGCCTTCCCGATGCACCGAGGGATGTAGCAACGACGCCTGCTGCTCATTCCCCGCCGGGCCGGTGGCGGCGTGGGCGGCAGGAGACGGGGAACAACGGGAAGGTCCACCGACGGGAGCCGTCTGGGCGATGTGGGCGGCGAGAGCAGCCCGACGCTCGGCGCGAGCTAGGCGAGCGTCAACCATGGACACAACGAATGATAGAACGCGAAACAGCGGAAGAAAGATTCCGGCGCACCCCTACCTGGCGAGCCAAATGTCGGATACCGGGTTCCGGCAAAACCCTTAAGGTTCGAACTCTGGGGTGCGCGCGAACATCTCCCCCCTACCGATCCACGTCCCAACACCTCGCTGAGAATCTAAGCTAAATGATGAACAACACAAGGGACACAAGGTTTATACTGGTTCGGGCCACCGTTGTGGTGTAATACCCTACTCTAGTGTGTGTTGTGGTGGATTGCCTCAGGGGCTGTTGATGAACAGTACATGGGAAGAACAACCTCGCGAGAGGTGTTCTTATGGTGGTGGTTTGCTTGAGAAGGATTCGATCCCCCCTACTGTGGTGGCTATCTCTATATATAGAGGCCCTGATCCTCTTCTTAAATATTGAGCGGGAAGGGCGCCAACAACGGCCATTTTGAAGGGGAACATCTAGTACAAGTTATCCTGGCTAAAGTTGGTCTTCTGCTGCCAAAGGCCCTGGCGATGACGCCGTCTTGGGCTCCACGGTGACTTCCGTCCTACCGCTCTGCTGGTCTTGGTCTCATTGCACCGAAATGGTAACCTTTGCTTGATGTCTCGGTACTCCGCATCTGTGCTTTCCCCCTTTGCACCAAAGAGGAAATAAGGACACTACACAGGCCGGCGCCCACCTGGACTCGATCGTCATGGCTTGCGTCACGAGCACCTCGCAAGGTACCCTTGCCTTGATCTCTCCGCCTCCTCGCGAGCCTGCCTGGTGAGGCCGTTCCTAAGGAAGCCTTTCGTTATCTGCCCCGCGAGGCTTGGCCCCTCGTGAGGGTCTTGAGCTTGAGTTGATGAGATGGGTCGTACTGGGCCACCACTTGAGCCACGCCACAGGCTGCAGGCAGGCAAGTCTGGGGACCCCCGTTCCCTGAACACCGACAACGACCAACAATGAAGATTCCTTCTTATGTAACCGACTCCATGTAAACCCTAGATCCCCTTGGTGTCTATGTAAACCGAAGGGGATAGTCCGGAAAGGGGACCGCATATACTCATTACCACAGTCATAGGCTAGACTTCTAGGGTTTAGCCATTATGATCTTGTGGTAGATCAACTCTTGTAATACTGATATTCATCAAGATCAATCAAGCAGGAAGTAGGGTATTACCTCCATAGAGAGGGCTCAAACCTGGGTAAACATCGTGTCCCCCGTCTCCTGTTACCATCGATCCCAGACGCACAATTCGGGAACCCCTACCCGAGATTCTCCGGTTTTGACACCGACATTGGTGCTTTCATTGAGAGTTCCACTGTGCCATCGACAAAAGTGTCGATGGCCCCTTCGATCGTCAATAATGACGTTGTCCAGGGAGAAACCTTCCTCCCCGGATAGATCTTCGTATTCGGTGGCTTCTACTGCGGGCCAACTCGCTTGGCCACCTAGAGCAGATCGACAGCTATGCCCCTGGCCATCAGGTCAGATTCGGAAGCTTGAACTACATCGCGGATATCCGTGGAGACTTGATCTTCAAGGGATTCGAGCCCGCGGAAATCGCTCGCCATCACTCCGATGAACTTGACTTAAATCTATCATCGGATCACGCCCAGGAGATAGTTCCTGCAGCTACAACGACCTTAGAGCCAAAGCAGTTCGGGACCCCCTACCCGAGATCGGGCCATCCGAGGCCGCAGGGTCTTCGGTGTTGGAGCCGCACATGGACTCAATGCCCAGCAATACCCGCCCTAGTGGAACTTCAGACTTGTCTCCAGCGATAAGTTCCGGACTATGTACGCCCGCGGACACCGAGCTAGATCGGCTATCGATCTTCAAGTTCAGCCCCGCTGACGTTTTCCAGCACTCGCCTTTGGGTGACGTGCAAAAATCTTTAAAGAATTTGTCCTTGGAGAAGGAGTCACTTCCGAACTATGTCCGGTTCGAGCTAGAGATGGATGACGAGGAATTTTGCTTCCCTCCCACCACCCACTTCATAGCCACTATCGATGACTTAACCGACGTGCTTGACTATGGCTCCGAAGACATCGACGGTATGGACGACGATGCCGATATGGAGCAAGGCCAAGACCCTCCATTCACCGGATGTTGGACGGCTACCTCTTCATATGACGTGTACATGGTTGATACACCCAAACGATCTGGCAACGACAACGAAGTGCCAGATGCGAATAAAACCTCTGAGACGCAGTCCAAGCGCCGACGCCCCAAGCGCCGTCCTTAGCCTCGTCGATCAAAGGATGGCAACACTGGCACCGGAGAAAATAGTACTCTAGGCGACGCCGAAAACAATGAAGACCCTGCCAGAGCTGCATCCGAACAGGAGGAACACGGCGACAGGCAAGACAACCCTGATGAACGGGCCGTAGAAGATGACTCGGAAGATGATAGTTACCGTCCACCCTCCGAGGAGGAGACAAGCCTTGGCAACGAAGACTTCATCGTGCCTGAGAATCCTCTCGAGCAGGAGTGCTTTAAGCTTCAGCTCATAGCCACTACAAGGAGCCTGAAAAAGAAACAACAGCAACTTCAAGCTGAACAAGACCTGCTCGTTGACAGATGGACTGATGTCCTAACAGCCGAGGAATACGGCCTCAAGCGCCCAGCCAAGAGCTACACGAAACGCAGAATGCTACCTCAATTCAAGGAGGAGGTGCCGGAACATATATCTCCCTCGCGTAATGCGGAATGACCACCACGCGGTCGAGACAGGGCAGCCGACCGGCCATCCTGCGGCCGGGATAAAGCGGCAACCCAGGCCGAACAGCAGCCGGCCCCATCGGCCCCAAAAAATAGAGATGGAAGAGTTCGGGGTCACACGTACGACCTCCGGCAAATCATGGACGGTAGAGCAGGACATACAAGATCCATCTACGGATCACGAGGACGTGCCTCAAGGCACGACGACGGCTACCTATTCGACAAACTTAACTATACCCGGGCCGAATGCCGCAGACGGACTCCATGAGAGCTACGCCGCGATGTGGCCCGATATAGAGGTGCCACACACCCTCTCTACTTCCCAGATGAAGTACTGGATCATGAATTCCCCGAGGGGTTCAAGCCCGTCAATATCAAAGTATATGACGGCATAACCAATCCACATGGCCCGAGGTGATGACCTCCACGCCATCAAATACCTCCCATTAAAGGTCAAAGGACCAGCTCGGCACTGGTTAAACAGCCTGTCTGAGAATTCCATCGACAGCTGGGAGGACTTGGAAGAGGCTTTCCTTGATAACTTCCAAGGAACTTATGTCCGACCATCAGATGCCGATGACCTAAGCCACATAGTTCAACAACCTCGAGAATAAGCCGGAAAATTATGGACTAGGTTCCTAACCAAAAAGAACCAGATCGTTGTGTCACACCCTGATTTTCATGGCACAACACTTAAAATGATAAACCATGATAAAATGTGGTTTGACAAAAACTTTTGCATTATTTGACTTTTTATTTTGAGTTGGTTTTCTCTTTGTGTTTTTCAAGTGCTCTTTAAAGTCAACACAACTCCACCTTCGATAATTCATATCCTTGCCCCAAGCTTCTGCCCTATGATCATGCCATGTGTATAGAGCAACATAGTATTTTCTTACAAAAATAATTTGACCAAATAGTATTTTAAAAAATTAGTTTTTCAAAAACTCCTGAGTTGAGGCTTGCACTACAAGTACTTGACTTGGGGTGTGAAAAATCATTCAAAAGGTATATTTGAATCCTATTAGATGTAGGACTCCCATAAACCACAAAAATATATTTTTAAAAGTTATTTTCCTATTTTATTTAAAAGCTTTTTCTTAAGGCCAGAAATGGTCTTTAATAGGGAAAATTCATTTTTTTGTTTCAAAAATATTTGACAAAAACCTAGGGAAACTCAGTGGACATATATTGTCCATATATAAGAGTTTCAACATATGGTCATGTTCAAAATATTGGTCAAATCCCTCAAAACCCCTTTCTGGATATTTCACGCTTTTAAAATATTTACAAAGGAAATATTCTCCAAAAATTCCAAGAAAATTCTAGCATGTCACATATGACATGCTGGATGATCTTGACAAGTACCATGTCATGGAGAATAGCATAACCCCATGAAATCCCCTCATAACCATTTCTGTCCATTTTGAAGTTTGAGCAACTTTACATTGCCAAACATGTCCAAATGCTCTCAAACCTTGTGAACATGCTCAAATGGTCTAATAACTCATCTAGACCAAATGGCAGAAGTTGTAGAACAAGTTAACTTGATCAAAGTGCCCCAAAACCCTCTCTGACCAGAATCAAATTTGAACAACTTTGTACTACCAACTTTCTCTCCTTGACCCCAACTTTGGTGAGCATATTCAAATGACCAAATGAGGCCACTACACCAAGTGGTGCATCAAGGAGAAGTGATTTGCTCAACTAGATCTACACAAGTTCATTTCTGCTAATTCCTAGGGTTTACAAAAGTTGCATTGGCAACTTTGCCCAAATAAGCTCCAAATTGGTGTAAGGCCCTAATTATATGTTTAATTTCACCGTGTGGAGTCTCATGGCAATTGGAAACCTTTTCCTTGCCCAAACCATTATCAAACACCTTCTGCCACTTTTCAAAACTCACCATTTTGACCACTAACACTATTCTCCTTGAGCTCAACTCTTTACCACAGCTCCTCCTAGACCTCTTCTATCTCCAGTATCTCTCCCCTGGCTTTTGCTCAATTATTGATGGGTGAAGCACCCTCATTTACCCCTCTGGACAGCAGTTTCTCTCTCTCCCTCAACCTCTCTCCTCTCCTACTGGCTATCCAGGGCATCCAATGCCCCTCCCCACTTCTTTACTTCCCCCTAGAGCCCCCAGACACTAGAGGCCAAGCCCAGAGCGCTAGAAAAATGTCCATGCCGGCCATATGCATGCTCTGGAGCGCGCTACAGTGCGCTCCTGCACTGTAGCCGCCCCCTACCAACCGCCTCCGGCCACCTTGGGCGTTCCCAGCGTGTCTCACGAGGCTGCCTCGGCGTCTGGGACACGGCACGCTGCCGGCCCCCTCCTGGACCTCTCTCCCCTCCCCTCTGCAGACCTCACCGAGCGCGTTTGTGGATGCTGCCCACAGAGCACCGGTGCCTCACCCATATAAGGCCACCCCGAGAACCACTCTGGCCCCTCCCCGCTCTCCCTCTCCCCCAGGAACCTAACGGACAAGCTCCCTCTCCCCCTCGTGCCCTCTGTCCACCTCCATGGCCGCAGCAGTGCCGCCGGCCTCCGCCTAGATTCGGCCGCCTTAGCTCCTCTTTCTCAACCCTAGCCCCTCCAGTACCCTGATATAACCACCTCCGACCCACCCCGGGATCCCTTACTTCCCATTCTCGCCGTGTCGTCGTGCCTATCTCTGCTGTCGCCGGTCTCCGCCATGGCCGATGCTCCGCCCGACTCCGCCGCTCCCCGAGTCCAGAGCGACCATCTTTGGGCGCGGAGTGGAGCGGGGCATTCTCCCAGACCACCTTCCTGGCCCCGGGTGGAGGGGAGCGACCGGAACCATCACCGGCAAGCGCGGCGTCCGCCCTTGCCTGCCTCTGCCCGTCGGGAGGAAGAAGGAGGAGGCGGGAAGAGAGAGAGAGAGATGGCGTGGGGCCGGCGTGTCGGCGACCCTGTGGACCGGGCCCGCAAGTTTAAGTGGAAACTGTTTCAAAGGAAGCCGTCTTCCCGCGGCGACGACATACTACGGGAGTACGCCTTCGGCTTCACCACCTCCCTCGCGCAGCTAAGCCACTGGGCTGAGCCCAGTAGGCATCATTTAGCTGGGCTTCGCCCAGCGTGCATTATAAGGTTGATTCCTTTCCTCTTCTTATTCTTTTCCAGAAATATTGTAAAATCCATAAAATATTCATATTAACTCCAAATTTGACGATTCAAATTTCTAGTAGCTCATAAAATCATTATCTATATCATGGTGCAAATTGCACATTTTTCCAGAGACTTTTTCTTCACAAACATTTATCAAATCTTGTTTTTCACTTTCTGTGATGAACTTTAGAAAATCACAGAGAACTCATTTTTTATCCAAATTCCATGATTCAAATTCCTAGATGCTTATAAGTTCAAAACTTAGTTTTTGAACATTTTTTCCAGTATTTTCTACGCCACATAAAATATTGGTCCACTTCTCCATATATTGCCAACTTTGCAAATTCATAGGAAAATCGTTTGAACTTCAAATCCAGTGAAACCAACTCCTAGGTGCTTCTAAAAGTATTCCTTGTGAAATGGGTACCTTTTCTCATTTTTCAAAATAATTCTTTTGTACACTTCTTGCAATTCCACAAATCCCTTGATTCCATCATATTGAAATGTTCAGAGATATTCATAAATCAAATCCCAATGAAAACACTTTGGTCATCCCTCATATGACCAAAGGTATCCTAGAAAAGTCCAACTTACATTTCTAGAGCACTTTTTTTTATTCTTTTTTATTTTTTTGCCTTGTTGTGTTGCTTATTGTGATTATTTCCGACGTTAGTTGACGAAGTAGACGGAGTACTTGGAGAAGGACCAGAAGATTTCAAGACTTTGATGAACCAGGCAAGCAGCCCTTTGACCATGTCTATGAAACCCTTTTTATGCATGTCATATAGCACCATATTGTTGTTGCAACAGAACCATGATGAGGTGGTAACCACTTTGATGGTTTGCCACCGTTACTTCCTCGTTGATACTTGCATTGTGCATGACCCTACCTTCTTCTGAGGGTTATGCCAGTGGGAGTAGATAGGATGCTAAAGTAGTGCTACGCAAAAAGGGGCGGGAATATGCATGGTGATGGAGACAATGTATTTTCAAAAGACTTTTCGAAAACCCCATCGGGTGCCACTTATGCCCGGGGAGATGATGAGTTGGGTAGCCACTTGATGACGAAGTGGTGTACCGAGGCAAGTGTGTGTTGTTTTCAAAACGGATTGGTTTAAGTTGCGACCGTTATTCCAACCTTACATGCGCAACCACTCTACCCTTATATGGGAAAGGGCATTGTTGATTACCTAGACCGATACTAGCTTGGAACCCGCATTACTAGTGACGGGAGAGTTGTTGGTGCGCTCTCTCGGGACGGGGTCGTGCCAGGTAGGGCGGCCAAGAACATTTTTATGGGGCACCGGACACACTGTTGGTACCCCGTGCTTGTGATGTGAGATGATTATGGAGCGTGGCTCCATGAAAATGTTATGTGATAATGTTGGGCACGGGGGTTACTACCAATCGAGTGGACTCCATGTTAGTGTTGTCTAGGGAAAGGTAGTGATCCGGTGCTTACCCCGGGTACTTGAGGTATCGCGGGTCGTGGATGACACAGAAGTTCCCCGGATCTTGTGGGTACAATGTGCAACCTCTGCAGAGTGTAAAACTATTCGAATAGTCGTGTCCACGGTCAAGGACAGTTGGGTAACCGCTCTTGGGCTACGTCCACATGTTTACAAACCGTGTGTGTGTTGATAAAACTACTTGGGTCAAGTCAAGGGACTTGACATGATTGAGTTGGGTTGGTGCCCACTCTATTTATGTTGATATCTGTAACCTGTCCTCATGGTTACTTGAATTCTCCTGATGCATGTCATACAAGTTGTTGAACATGTCGTTGCACTCAAAACTAGCTTTCTGCAAAAATTTACCTATATCATGCACTGTTGTATCAACCAAAACATGGGTTGCTTGCGAGTACATTCAAAGTACTCATTGGCTTGCCACTGGTTATTTTATTGGCCAGGCATGAAAGAACAGGATATGATGAAGAATACTTCGGCGACGAACATGCGAGCTAGGACATTTCCCAGTCAGAATGCCTGTAGGGTTAAGGCAGATGGCATGGGTCCAAGTTATCGACGAAGATTTCCGCTGTGATGTTATACTCAAGACTCGACCATAATGGTCCTACTTGTGTAATACGGTATGTATGGATGTAAGACTCTTGTTATTCAGCTTCTGTGTGTTTAGTGAGCATTGATCTCTAGGATCACTGTACACGTGCATTCAGTGATCACGACTTATGAGTCGGGGTCCCCACACGTTGACTGTTCGGATGCCGAGGCCCTAGCAGCCTTCAAACACAGCATCCGTGACGAATGGCTAGCACGCCACCTCGGCCAAGAAAAGCCGAAGTCTATGGCAGCCCTTACGGCACTCATGACCCGCTTTTGCACAGGTGAGGACAGCTGGCTGGCTCGTAGCAACAACATAGCCAGCGAGGCAGGCCCCAAAGAGGCCAAGAACAGCACCAGTAAGCTCCAGCGCAATAGACACAAACGCTGAAGTAATGGCGACAACACCGATGACACCACAGTCAACGGTAGATTCAGTGGCTCCAAGTCCGGCCAACGGAAGAATCCCTACAAAAGAAACAACGAAGGACCTTCCAGCCTGGACCGCATACTCTACCGTCCGTGCCAAATTCATGGCACCCCAGATAAGCAAGCCAATCATACCAACATGGATTGTTGGGTCTTCAAGCAGGCTGGCAAGCTAAATGCTGAAAACAAAGAAAAGGGATCACAAAGTGAGGACGATGATGAAGAGCCCCGACAGCCGAACACCAGGGGCAGAAGAACCCCCCCCCCCAGTCAAAATGGTGAACATGATATACGCCACGCACATCCCCAGAAAGGAGCACAAACGGGCTCTCAGGGACGTCTACGCGGTAGAGCGAGTCGCCCCAAAGTTCAATGCGTGGTCGTCATTTCCGATCACCTTCGATCGTCGAGATCATCCAACTAGTATCCGCCATGGCAGTTTGGCCGCACTGGTCCTTGACCCAATCATCGACGTATTCCACCTAACATGAGTCCTGATGGATGGTGGAAGCAGCCTCAACATGCTGTACCAGGATACAGTATGGAAGATGGGCATTAATCCCACACGAATCAAACCAACAAAGACCACCTTTAAAGGAGTCATACCAGGCATAGAGGCCCGCTGTATGGGCTCAATCACGCTGGAGGTGGTCTTCGGTTCTCCGGACAACTTCCGAAGCAAAGAATTGACCTTCGATATCGTCCCCTTCCGTAGAGGCTACCACGCACTGCTTGGACGAGCTGCGTTTGCTAGATTTAACGCAGTGCCACACTATGCTTATATCAAGCTCAAGATGCCCGGTCCATGCAGCGTCATAACAGTCAATGGCAATACGGAACGCTCCCTCTGAACAGAGGAACACACCGCTGCCCTAGCAGCAAAAGTACAGAGCGGCCTTCTCAAGCAGCATCATAATCTAGCCGCCGAGCCCCTGGACACCATCAAGAGGGTCCGGACTTCACTTCAACAAGACAACAACGCTCGTCAAGAGCTCGACTAGCAATTCGGCCTCCGTCACAACCCCAATGAGGTAGTGGCACTTGTACCACGCGTACACAATTACGCACTCAAAATTCCATGGATGTCGACGGAGGCACAAGATAACCTGGGGTCTATGGTTCGACTAGACCGATCCCGGACACACATACCTTCACTTCTCTTTCTTGTTCAGGCACCTTTTTCTACGGGCCTGATCGCAAGTCCTTTAGAAGGATTGGTATACAACAGAGGCAAGAAGCATAGGTGTGTAGGGTAACTTTTATACGTTCTTCTTGACGATATTCATACTTATTTCTTAAGACCCGCACGCTGCACCCTATTGATTCCGGCATGTCAAATAGCCGGATACTTCTCGCACCATCTGTACAAGATACGCCTTGACGTATCCATCCAATTATAATAAAAATGGTTCGTGTCCCAGTTCCTGTGGTTTTCGCTTCTTACTTTGTTTTATTTCGAACCGCTTATTTGCTGCATCAAAACTCTTTTAGGTTCCATACTCGCCAGGGGCTACCTGTCGCCCCACCACACGGCAGCACAATCCGTACACTTCTTATATATAAGTTCGGCACCACGTATTTAGCATTATATGCATTGGCTCCGAATCATGTCTTTGGTCAATAGTTGGGTTTCCTGGCTCCTGTGCTTGCTACCCTACGTTCCGCTCTATCGGCTAGGGTAGTAAAGGGAGAACTCCTGCAATTGTGCACTGGCTTTGACCAGATGAGCACCTCAGTAGAGAAAGCCGAAAACTGACTGTCAGGATAGGGCGAGAGCTGATACGTCTCCAATGTATATATAACTTTTTATTGTTCCACGCTATTATATTACCCCTTTTGGATGTTTATGGGCTTTATTTTACACATTTATATCATTTTGGGGACTAACCTACTAACCGGAGGCCCAGCCCGTATTGCTGTTTTTTTGCCTATTTCAGTATTTCGAAGAAAAAGGAATATCAAACGGAGTCCAAACGGAATGAAACCTTCGGGAGCGTGATCTTTGGAACGAACGTGATCCAGAGGACTTGGAGTGCAAGCCAAGCAGCAGCCGAGGCGGCCACAAGATAGGACGGTGCACCCACCCCTACAGGGCGCGCCCCACTGTCTCGTGGGCCCCTCGGGCGGCCACCGATGTACTTCTTCCTCCTATATATACCCACGTACCCCGAAAACATCCAGTGAGCCAACGAAAAACAATGTCCACCGCCGTAACCTTCTGTATCCGCGAGATCCCATCTTGGGGCCTTCGCCGGCGCTCCGCCGGAGGGGGAATCGACCATAGAGGGCTTCTACATAAACACCATAGCCCTTCCGATGAGTTGTGAGTAGTTTACCACAGACCTTCGGGTCCATAGTTATTAGCTAGATGGCTTCTTCTCTCATTTTTGGATCTCAATACCATGTTCTCCCCCTCTCTTGTGGAGATCTATTTGATGTAACTCTTTTTGCGGTGCGTTTGTCGAGATCCGATGAATTATGGGTTTATGATCAAGTTTATCTATGAGAAATATTTGAATCTCCTCTGAATTCTTTTATGTATGACTGATTTATCTTTGCAAGTCTCTTCGAATTATCAGTTTGGTTTGGCCTACTAGATTGATCTTTCTTGCCATGGGAGAAGTGCTTAGGTTTGGGTTCAATATTGCAGTGTCCTTACCCAGTGACAGAAAGGGTTGCAAGGCACGTATTGTATTGTTGCCATCAAGGATAAAAAGATGGGGTTTATATCATATTGCTTGAGTTTATCCCTCTACATCATGTCATCTTTCTTAATGCGTTACTCTGTTCTTATGAACTTAATACTCTAGATGCATGCTGGATAGCGGTCGATGTGTGGAGTAATAGTAGTAGATGTAGGCAGGAGTCGGTCTACTTGTTGCGGACGTGATGCCTATATACATGATCATGCCTAGATAATCTCATAATTATTCGCTTTTCTATCAATTGCTTGACGGTAATTTGTTCACCCACCGTAATACTTATGCTATCTTGAGAGAAGCCACTAGTGAAACCTATGGCCCCCGGGTCTATCTTTTATTATATAAGCTTTCAATCTACTTTTATTTGTATATTTACTTTTCCTATCTATATTTTAAAATACCAAAAATATATTTATCTTATCATACTATCTCTATCAGATCTCACTTTCGCAAGTGGCCGTGAAGGGATTGACAACCCTTTTATTGCGTTGGTTGCGAGTTCTTTGTTTGTTTGTGTAGGTGTGTTGGACTTTTGAGGAGCCTCCTACTGGATTGATACCTTGGTTCTCAAAAACTGAGGGAAATACTTACGCTACTATTGTTGCATCACCCTTTCCTCTTCAAGGAAAACCAACGCAAGCTCAAGATGTAGCAAGAAGGATTTCTGGCGCCGTTGCCGGGGAGGTGTTGGCTCATGTCAAGACATAACAAGTACCCATCACAAACTCATCTCCCTCGCATTTACATTATTTGCCATTTGCCTCTCGTTTTCCTCTCCCCCACTTCACCCTTGTCGTTTTATTTGCCCTCTCTTTCCCAATCTTCTTCTCCTCTTTTTTTCGCTTGCCTTTTTCCGTTTGCTCGCGTGTTAGATCATTTACCTTGTCGTTATGGCTAGTCCTTCTATCCTTGTTATTACTCCTGAACATGAAATTCTCAATTTTAAGCAAAGGGAGGGAGAAAATTTAAATGATGCTTGGCATAGAATTTGCAATGCTCAAAATAAATCTACTAGGAAGCTTTCTACTTCCGTACTTCTTCGCAATTTTTTTGTAGGCATTACTCCTTCGAATAGATGTGTTCTTGATACCATTACCTGAGGGGATTTCTTGAGTAGCCATACGTTTGATCCTTATAATGCTATGTTAGATTTGTTTGGCCCACCACCTCTTTTGGTTAATGGAACTGTTTTAACTTTAGAACATGTTATGCAACGGCTTGAGATTATTGAAAATAAAATTGCCACTATTGAGTTGATTGAAAACTTGGATAAAAAGATTCATAATCACATTACCCAATATGGATCTAGGGTTGGGGTTACTTTGAAAATCTTAAAGAGAAAGAACCTATAGTTAATGAAAAAATAGATCTAGATTCTGCTAAAATCGGTAAAGTTGAGGATATCATTACCAACTTAGGTTCGGCGTTTTCTTCTGTGAAAAACACTGCAAAACCTCCTACCAAAACTGCCAAGTTTATTTATGTTCCTAAAAATAAGGGTGAATCTTCTAGTAAAAGAGACGCGGATCTCAAATCCATAAGTGTTCATCCCAATTGTCTCTCTATCGTCAAGGAACCTTTTGCTACAAACGAATTTATTGAATTTTTTCCTAAAGGTTTAGTTATTGCTAAAAAGGGAGGAACCCCTAAAGATTATAAGTGCTCTATTGAGGAATTGAGTGCCAAAGATGGCACTGATTAGATCTGTCTTCGCTTTTATGCCTAGCTAGGGGCGTTAAACGATAGCGCTAGTTGGGAGGCAACCCAATTTTATTTGTGTTTTTTGTTTTTGGTTCTGTTTTGGAATAAATTTTGCATCTACCTTCTGTTTAGATGTGTTTTTATGTTTTAATTAGTGTTTGTGCCAAGTAGAACCTATAGGATAACCTATGGTGTTAGTTAATTTGATTCTGCTGAAAAACAGAAACTTTGCACGCATGAAATTAGTTTTGTTAAATCACAGAAACGTGCTTTTGCGTTGATTCTTTTTTCTTATGATCAGTAGACAAATTTCCCAGGACTTGCTATTTTTTTAGGATTTTTAAAATTCCATAAGTTTGCGTTAGTTACGGATTTCTACAGACTGTTCTGTTTTTGACAGATCCTGTTTTTCGTGTGTTGTTTGCTTATTTTGATGCATCTATGGCTAGTATTAAGTGGTATGCACCATAGAGAACTTGGAATACAGTAGGTTTAACACCAAAATAAATAAATAATGAGTTCATTACAGTACCTTATGTGGTGGTTTTGTTTTCTTTCACTAACGGAGCTTATGAGATTTCCTGTTGAGTTTTGTGTTGTGAAGTTTTCAAGTTTTGCGTAAAGATTTGATGGACTATGGAATAAGGAGTGACAAGAGCCTAAGCTTGGGGATGCCCAAGGCACCCCAAGATATTCAAGAATAGCCAAAATCCTAAGCTTGGGGATGCCCCGGGAAGGCATCCCCTCTTTGGACTTCGTTCATTGGTAACTTTACTTGGAGCTATATTTTTATTCACCACATGATATGTGTTTTGCTTGGAGCGTAGTGTATTATATTATTATTTGCTTTTTAGTTTACCACAATCATCCTTGCTGTACACACCTTTTGGGAGAAGCCCACTTGATTGAATTTGTTAGAATACTCTATGTGCTTCACTTATATCTTACGAGCTAGATAGTTTTTGCTCTAGTGCTTCACTTATATCTTTTAGAGCACGGCGGTGGCTTAATTTTTTAGAAATTGCTAGTCTCTCATGATTCACTTATATTATTTTGAGAGTCTTTTAGAACAGCATGGTATTTGCTATGGTTATAAAATTGGTCCTAGAATGGTAGGCATCCAAGTTGGGTATAATAAAAACTATCATAGGAAGTGAATTAGATGCTATGATCAATTTGATACTTGATAATTGTTTTGAGATATGGAGGTAGTGATATTAAAGTCATGCTAGTTTTGTGATTATGAATTTATAGAATGCTTGTGTTGAAGTTTGTGATTCCCGTAGCATGCACGTATGGTGAACCACTTTGTGATGAAGTTGGAGCACAATTTTATTTATTGATTGTCTTCCTTATGAGTGGCGGTCGGGGACGAGCGATGGACTTTTCCTACCAATCTATCCCCCTAGGAGCATGCACCTAATACTTTGTTTTTGATGACTTGTAGATTTTTGCAATAAGTATATGAGTTCTTTTGACTAATATTGAGTCCATGGATTATACGCACTCTCACCCTTCCACCATTGCTAGCCTCTCTTGTGCCGCGCAATTTTCGCCGGTACCATACACCTACCATATACCTTCCTCAAAACAGTCACCATACCTACCTATTATGGCATTTACATAGCCATTCCGAGATATATTGCCATGCAACTTTCCACCGTTCCATTTATATGACACGCATTACTTTTGTCATATTGCTCTTTGCATGATCATGTAGTTGACATCGTATTTGTGGCAAGGCCACCTTCATAATTTTCATGCATGTCGCTCTTGATTCATTGCATATCCCGGTACATCGCCGGAGGCATTCATATAGAGTCATATCTTGTTCTAGTTTTGAGTTGTAATTCTTGAGTTGTAAATCAACAAAAGTGTGATGATCTTCATTATTAGAGCATTGTTCCAGTGAGGAAAGGATGATGGAGACTATGATTCCCCCACAAGTCGGGATGAGACTTCGGACTTTAAAAAAAGAGAGAAAAAAAGAGATAGGCCAAAAAAAGAAATGCCAAGGAAAAAAAGGAAAAAAAAGAAAAAAAGAAAAGAAGAATGAGAGAAAAAGAGAGAAGGGACAATGCTACTATCCTTTTTACCACACTTGGGCTTCAAAGTAGCACCATGATCTTCATGATAGAGAGTCTCCTATGTTGTCACTTTCATATACTAGTGGGAATTTTTCATTATAGAACTTGGCTTGTATATTCCAATGATGGGCTTCCTCTAAAAGTGCCCTAGGTCTTCGTGAGCAAGCGAGTTGGATGCACACCTTTCTTTTGTTGAGCTTTCATACATTTATAGCTCTAGTGCATCCGTTACATGGAAATCCCTACTCACTCACATTGATATCTATTATTGTCCATCTCCATAGCCCGTTAATACGCCTAGTTGATGTGAGACTATCTTCTCCTTTTTTGTCTTCTCCACGACCACCATTCTATTCCACATATAGTGCTATGTCCATGGCTCACGCTCATGTATTGCGTGAAAATTGAAAAAGTTTGAGATTACTAAAGTATGAAACAATTGCTTGGCTTGTCATTGGGTTGTTCATGATTAAATACTTTGTGTGATGAAGATAGAGCAACAGCCAGACTATATGATTTTGTAGGGATATCTTTCTTTAGCCATGTTATTTTGAGAAGACATGATTGCATGCTTTAGTATGCTTGAAGTATTATTATTTCTTATGTCAATATGAACTTTTATTTTGAATCATTTGGATCTGAACATTCGTGCCACAATAAAGAAAATACATTGAGAAATATGCTAGGTAGCATTCCACATCAAAAATCTAGTTTTTATCATTTACCTACTCGAGGACCTGCAGGAATTAAGCTTGGGGATGCTTCATAAGTCTCCAACGTATCTATAATTTTTTATTGTTCCATGCTATTATATTACCCCTTTTGGATGTTTATGGGCTTTATTTTGCACATTTATATCATTTTTGGGACTAACCTACTAACCAGAGGCCCAGCCCGTATTGCTGTTTTTTTGCCTATTTCGGTATTTCGAAGAAAAGGAATATCAAACGGAGTCCAAACGGAATGAAACCTTCGGGAGCGTGATTTTTGGAACAAACGTGATCCAGAGGACTTGGAGTGCAAGCCAAGCAGCAGCCGAGGCGGCCACGAGATAGGAGGGTGCACCCCTGTCTCATGGTCCCCTCGGGTGGCCACCGACGTACTTCTTCCTCCTATATATATACCCACGTACCCCGAAATATCCAGGGAGGGAACGAAAAACAATTTCCACCACCGTAACCTTCTTTATCCGCGAGATCCCATCTTGGAGCTTTCGCCGGCACTCCACCGGAGGGGGAATCGACCACGGAGGGCTTCTACTTCAACACCATAGCCCTTCCGATGAGTTATGAGTAGTTTACCACAGACCTTCAGGTCCATAGTTATTAGCTAGATGGCTTCTTCTCTCGTTTTTGGATCTCAATACCATGTTCTCCCCCTCTCTTGTGGAGATCTATTCGATGTAACTCTTTTTGCGGTGTGTTTGTCGAGATCCGATGAATTGTGGGTTTATGATCAAGTTTATCTATGAGAAATATTTGAATCTCCTCTAAATTCTTTTATGTATGACTGAGTTATCTTTGTAAGTCTCTTTGAATTATCAGTTTGGTTTGGCCTACTAGATTGATCTTTCTTGTGATGGGAGAAGTGCTTAGCTTTGGGTTCAATCTTGCGGTGTCCTTACCCAGTGACAGAAAGGGTTGCAAGGCACATATTGTATTGTTGCCATCGAGGATAAAAAGATGGGGTTTATATCATATTGCTTGAGTTTATCCCTCTACATCATGTCATCTTTCTTAATGCGTTACTCTGTTCTCATGAACTTAATATTCTAGATGCATGCTAGATAGCGGTTGATGTGTGGAGTAATAGTAGTAGATGCAGGCAGGAGTCGGTCTACTTGTTGCGGACATGATGCCTATATACATGATCATGCCTAGATAATCTCATAATTATTCGCTTTTCTATCAATTGCTCGACAGTAATTTGTTCACCCACCGTAATACTTATGCTATCTTGAGAGAAGCCACTAGTGAAACCTATGGCCCCCGGGTCTATCTTTTGTCATATAAGCTTTCAATATACTTTTATTTTTATCTTTACTTTTCCTATCTATATTATAAAATACCAAAAATATATTTATCTTATCATACTATCTCTATCAGATTTCACTTTCGCAAGTGGCCGTGAAGGGATTGACAACCACTTTATTGCATTGGTTGCGAGTTCTTTGTTTGTTTGTGTAGGTGTGTTGGACTTTTGAGGAGCCTCCTACTGGATTGATACCTTGGTTCTCAAAAACTGAGGGGAATACTTATGCTACTATTGCTGCATCACCCTTTCCTCTTCAAGGAAAACCAACGCAAGCTCAAGACGTAGCAAGAGCCGGTCAGCTACTCGAGGGTTACAAATCGTTGGAGATTTTCCGCGTTATGCGAGAGATCGGTACTTTCTGATCAGATGCTGATAGTACCCTGGTTTAAACCAGGGGTTGCACCCATGCTTTATTATAAAACTCCTATGGCTAAGTGAGGGCGTTAAAGCCGTAAAAGTCTGATTGCCTTGTTCGTTGAGCTAAACAACTCCTTCAAGGACCATGTAATTGGATCAAGATTGTTAAGGTTCCATCCCAAACACCTCCATACTATCTACGTGAGAGTAGAAGCTGACGACTAGCCAACCCTCAGATTACACGCAACACGGCCGCACAGGACGAAACAATTCAAAGCATAATAAAATTACTTTACAAAAACCGGCTTTGTTCCCATAATACAAGGCAAAGGCAACACGAATACATTTATTCAAATACAATGTCCTGCGAATATTGTGCCGCTACAAGTCGAGACACCTCTACGACATCTGTGAAATATCGCTCGGGTGTGCGGTGCTCCTTGCCCTCTGGCGGCCCACTGGCAACTTCAACAGCGTTCATCTTTGCCCACCACATCTTGCAGCGAGCGAAGGCCATACGGGCACCTTCAATACAAGCGGAGCCCTTGATTACGTCTAGCCGAGGACAGGCGTTCACCATCCGCCTCACAAATCTAAAGTAGCTGCCATTCATAGCTTCGGCTTGCCATAGCCGGATAGTCAAATCCTTCATGGCTAATTCGGGCACCTTGTGCAGCTCCACCAGCTGTTTCAGCTGATCGGTGAAGGATACGGGAGACTCTGACACCGCATATTGCGACAAGAAGAGCTTCTCCATGGAACCCCCTCCTTCGGCTCGATAGAACTCCACGACGTCCGATACACTGCATGGTAGATCAGCAAAAGCCCCTGGGGAACTCCGAACCCGGGTTAGTAAAAGGTACTGCTTCTCCGCATACTTGCTTTGCATCTTAAAAGTCTTACCCGCCGTGATCTTCTTGGCCTCCTGGATCTCCTGGAGGGCGGCCTGGGCCTCATTCCGAGCGGTCTCCATGCTTTGACGAGCCTTGGTGAGCTCGGCCTCCTAAGCTGACGCATCATTCTCCAAGGTCTCACATTTGTTAACTGCATCCTGGAGCTCCTGCTGGATCTCTTTGACCCTGGCCTTTAGCTTCTTACGGGTGGCCTGCTGTTGGACAGCCTTCTCCTCGGCCTCTCTCAGGGCATTCCTCAGGGACTCGACCTTGGTCGCGGCTTCTGCACATATCAGATTACCGCTCTCAATACATAGCGCTTATCCTTTTTTGAACATATAGCTGGTCGTTCCTCACCTTGCTTCTCCTGGAGCCGAACTTTAACCTCGACGAGCTCGTTCTCGGTAAGCTCCAGCCTCCACTTCAGTTCGGAGACCTCGGCCAACAGGGACGCCTGGTTATCAATACATAATTCAGTCAGCCTCTTATAATTAAGGATTGCTCCTCTGTCCGGTTCCTCTCGCCGAACACCGGACAACGGCTTAGGGGCTACGGACTATACCGGGATGTTCTCTTTCTTACCTCGAAACCTGTCAACAGGCTGCTGCAGGCCTCATTCAGTCCGCTCTTGACGGACTGAACCTTCTTGATCACCGCACCCATAAGGACACAGTGCTCGTCCACAACGGAGGCGCTTCGTAGCGCCCCCATCAGGTCATCCGGCGCTCCTGGATGGACAGGAGCCACCGGTCGAGGCGGCGCACCCCCCTCCTTCAAAGGGGGCTGCTCTCCTGACTCCGGAGCCACATGGGTTTTCGGAATCGTATTCGGCTGAGGGCCGAACTGGATACGGCCCCCTTCGCCAGTCTCCATGGGGATTGGCTCCCAAGTGTGTCCAGCAGTGGGGGTCTCGCCTTGTGGCACCTCCCGGACAATGTCCTGGGCTCCTCCCTTTGGAGCGGTCCTCCGGGACAGCACTTCGGTGTGAGTAAGAGGGGGGCGGCGACATGCTCGCCATCTCTGACGGAGCCAATGAACCTCCAGATGAGGATCGCTGGATAAGGTCATGGGCCGGACTCCAATGGTGTTATTAACCATGTTAATATGAGAAAGAGAAATGGCCGGATGTGTGCATAAATAAGTCATTTCACTTACGATGCGGCCTGGGGCTTAGTGCGGGGGCGTCGTTCCGGACTACTGTCGACGTCCCATGCGGTATTGACCGCTGGGGCACCCCTCCCCTTCTTGGGCGCTTTCGCCTCCGGGTGTGCCGAGGCCGCCCTCTTCTTCTTCTTCTCCTCGGGAGGAGGGTTGTTTTCCTCCTCCTCCTCCTCTTCCTTGTCATTGTCCTCAGGGACAGAGGAATGGGCCTCGTCGTCTTCGGACGACGCGTTCGAAGTGCCCTTGCAACGGGGGCCGCTCTTGGCCCCCTCGGCCTTGTTCTTGGCCTTCTTCTCCGGCGCCGTATACGGCGTTGGGCCAGCATCTTCGCCAGGCGTGGGATGACTGGTTCTTCGGGCAGCAGAGCCGGACACTGGATCTGCTTCACCCTCTCCATCCAGTCCTGAAAGAGCAATAATAAAATCTCAAACATCATCCTCAAAACAATTAAGTTAGGGGCACATCAATAATGACATACCTCACTGGCGGGGTGTTTACTGTCATGACCATGGTCTGAATCTGTGGCTGGTGGTTTCTCATTGCCCTTGAAGAGCAACTTCCACGCACCCTCGTGTGTAGTATCGAAGAGCCTCGCCATGGTCCGGCGCTTCTTCGGGTTGAAATCCCACATCGGGCAGCTTCGATGCTGGCACGGAAGGATCTGGCGAATCAACATCACCTGGATCACATCAACGAGCTTGACGTTCTTGGTTACCATGCATTGAACACGCGTTTGCAGTGCTATTAGCTTGTCAGAAGAACACCAGTCCGGACTCTTCTCGACCCAGGAGGTGAGTCGCATGGGAGCTCCGGAGCGAAATTCGGCAACTGTGGCCCGGGTGGTGCCGCGAGGTTCTGTGATGTAGAACCACTACTTCTGCCATTCCTTTACTGTCTCCACAAAAGTGCCTTTGGGCCAGGAGACGTTGGGCAGCTTGCTCACCATGGCTCCTCCGCACTCCGCGTGCTGGCCATCCACCACCTTTGGCTTCACATTGAAGACTTTGATCCATAGCCTTAAGTGGGGATGGATGCGGAGAAAGGCCTCACACACGACAATGAACACCGAGATGTTGAGAAAGGAATTCGGGGACAGATCATGGAAATCTATCCCGTAATAATACATCAGCCCGCGGACGAAAGGGTGGAGTGGAAACCCTAGCCCGCGGAAGAAATGGGGGATGAATACTACCCTCTCTGTGGGCTCCGGCGTGGGGACGACTTGTACCCCGGCCGGCAGACGATGGGCGATCTCTTTCGCCAAATATCCGGCCGCCCGGAGCTTAGTAATGTCCTCCTCCTTGATGGAGGAGACCATCCACTTGCCCTGACCATCGAATCCGGACATGATTGCTTGAGTGGAAAGGAGATGAGAACTTGGGCGCTGGAGCTTGAGATCGGAAAGGCGGAGACGGAGAAAGCGTGAGAAGAGGAAGGAGGAAACCTTATCCCCTTATAAAGGCAGCAAATATTAAACGCCTCCTCACTCGCGTTAGGGTTCACCTGTTCCCAAGGGCTGTGTAAACGGCACAGTTGAGTTACCCATGCCCGCATTGATGAGAATCCCGCAATAAGGGGACACGATTTCTGTTTTGACAAGACATGCCAATAGCAACCATGTCTCGAAACGCGGGATGGCAGCAGAAAATGGTTCAAAATTATGACCGGACAGACGTGATGTCGTATTGGAAAGAAGCTGTCGACAGATTAGATTCGTGCAATATTATATGCGGTTGTGTATGGTGTGTAACAGATCCGGATACAGTCATCACATCCGAAGACTATCTTGGAGTTCGGAAGAAGGGGAACCCGCCTTGCAATGCCGAAGACAAATCTGCGCGTCGAACTCCTCGTCATTGAAGCTAGTTCAGGGGCTACTGAGGGAGTCCTGGATTAAGGGGTCCTCGGGCATTCGGCCTGTTATCCATGGGCCGGACTGATGGGCTGTGAAGACATGAAGACCAAAGACCATACTCGTGTCCGGATTAGACTCTACTTGGCGTGAAAGGCAAGCTTGGCGACCAACAATGAAGATTCCTTCTTATGTAACTGACTCCATGTAAACCCTAGATCCCCTTGGTGTATATAAACCGAAGGGGATAGTCTGGATAGGGGAACGCATATACTCATTACCATAGTCATAGGCTAGACTTCTAGGGTTTAGCCATTATGATCTCGTGGTAGATCAACTCTTGTAATACTCATATTTATCAAGATCAATCAAGCAGTAAGTAGGTATTACCTCCATAGAGAGGGCCCGAACCTAGGTAAACATTGTGTCCCCCATCTCCTGTTACCATCGATTCTAGACGCACAGTTCGGGACCCCTACCAGAGAACCGCCGGTTTTTACACCGACAACCATGCCTGCTTGGTGCGGACTTTGAGAGTTCAGATCTGGAGTCCGGGGGCGAGTCTGGCCTTTCGATGATAGGGGGAACCCGGTCTGATTCTGAGTTCGCCGTGGACTCGATCGCCTCCAGATCCTTGATAATGTGATTTGTAGTGGAGAGTCCGGCGGGCTCCAAACTCCCATCTTCGGACCTGGTGGTTTGCTCCGGATCTAGGGCCCGAGCGGTGATCGGGGCTGCGAACCCTTCTAAGATCAAATCTCCTCGGATATCAGTGATGTAATTCAGATTCCCGAAACTAATCTGATGACCAGGGGCGTAGCTGTTGATTTGTTAGAGGTGGCCAATCGAGTTGGCATGTAGAATGAAGACACCGAATACAAAGATCTGGCCGAGGAGGAACGCTTCCCCAGAAATGGCATCGTTGTACATGATCAAACGAGCCATCAATCCTTCTGTCGACGACACAGTGGAACTCTCAATGAAAGCACCAATGTTGGTGTCAAAAACGGTGGATCTCGGGTAGGGGGTCCCGAACTGTGCGTCTAAGTATCAAAGGTAATAGGAGACAAGGTACACGGTGTTTACCTAGGTTCGGGCCCTCTTTATGGTGGTAATACCCTACTTCCTACTTGATTGAATTTGATGAGTGGGGTTACAAGATTTGATCTACCTTGAGATCGTAATGGCTAAACCCTAGATGTCTAGCCTGTTTGATTATGATTGCTTCTATGGACTAAACCCTCCGGTTTATATAGACATCGGAGGGGCCTAGGGTTGTACAAAGTCGGTTTACAGAGAAAGGAATCTTCACATCTAAATGCCAAGCTTGCCATCCATGCAAAGGAGGGCCCCATCCGGACACGAGGGAAGGCCTTCTATCTTGTATCTTCACAGCCCATCAGTCCGGCCCATGTCACACAGCCCGGACGCCCGGGGACCCCTTAATCCAGGACTCCCTCAGATATGCCTTTCTGGCACGCACGCTTGGCAAAATGAGGTCGTGTGCGACCAGCAAGCGATCAAATACGATTATACGCAAAATAGTGCTAAAAAACAATTATATAGGTGAAATCGTTTTCGGTCATAAATACACCCCACACAGTCAGTCCCTGCTAAACGTTTTCGTTCGTATGTACATTCCACACAGTCAATCCAAGGAATATGTTTCCGTTAGTATGTACATCCCACACAGTTAATTCAAGAAGTACATTTCCGTTCATATATACATCCCACACAGTCGCTCCAAGGAAAACGTTTCCATTCGCAGGTACATCACACACAATTTTCTCCATTAAATCGTTTGTGATAGCATTGCCATTGCACACGATATTAACAATTTTATTGTTTGCGTTATTGAATGCATCACACATGGTGCATAGAAGAAACTGTGTGGCAAAGGTTGTCCATCACACACACTTTTTATGTGGTAACATTTGCGTAAGGTGGCCTAACACAAACAGTTTTTAAGAGGATGTCGTGTGTGATTGTTCATTAATCCAACATGGTTTATTCCTAGAAACTGTGTTCATTGCCTGAGGTCATCACCCACGGTGTTTTCTCAAAAACTGTTTGCAATAGAAAAACCCAATTAGCAGGCTAATTGGCCATTAGGAGGCTAATTGTCCTATTATTAATAGTCTGTTTATTAATCTAATTGACATTTCATATTAAGCACACAATATATTTCATTTTCATATTAAGGAAGCATGATTTCATAATTGAAATACATCGTAGTACAACATCATATAGCTTCAGCACTCAGCTACCCCATTACACAACTGCACCAGCACCAAGTTTCACATGCAACATCTATAACCTTTTGAAATTAGCATCATAGATGGTACATAGATAGATGAATATCATCTGGAAAACTGCTCAAGCGAAAGGCGAATATTGAGCCTTCACTGATGTTGAAGGTCTTTGCAACTTTAGGCCAGTGCCTGTGGATGATTGATTGTCCATCCTTCGTCCTCTTCAGGAACACTTCAATATTGAACTGTGGGTGTTGTATGAATACCTCCCTTGCCTCTTGACCATACAGGTGGTTTGAGAGGTAATCATCAGTGAACTACTTTGCAAAGGCCTAAAAATGAGGATGTGCATAAATATCTTCTCTATATTAGAAATGGGGCAAATGAATAAAAAAAGCAAGGTATAATAGTTAGTACCATCCTGTAGTGAACTGATGTCTTCTTCATTGTGTAGACAAAGATCTTGTTGTCTTTTGTCGCTAATTTCTTTATCTTAACAATCTTTCTGAGTTTCTTGACTTGACTGATATTCATGGACAATTCATTTCCCCATTGTCGGTGCAACACTAGGCCCATTGCCCAGACTGTGCACAGGCACGAGAATAAGGTTGCAACACCAAGGTCAGATCGAAGCACAGTGAACCAGTTCTTCGAAGGACCAACATGAAGCAAAAGAGAACCAAGACTAGCCAGAGAAGCAAGATACTGCTGAGAAAGAGACCTCCTTTGACGGGCAGGCGAAACTGGCAAGGACGTGGTCACCCCCGGAAGCAAGCCTTTGGGTCGTCCCGCTAGGCCTGCCGGGGCTTGCGGAGGCAGAACCACCTCACCGCACCACCTCATCACGACGCACGTCATCTATCGATGCGGTTTCAAGATCCAAAGTGACTAAGTGGCTGCTATTCGCCACACAACAACCACTTCCTACAGGAAAAACCTCCAAATGACACCAGTCCTACAATGTGTCGAACGAGCAGGCGCGAAGCTGGCAAAACAGCCCGGCAGGGCCTGCCGGGCAAGCTACAATGTGATGTTGAGCGGCGCATTTAATGCACTCTGTCGACCTATAGAGTTAGGTATGATAGCACCATTCGCTATCTAAGAGTGCATAATGACTGATTTGCCACTGTGATCACCCCTTTGTCTATAAAAGGAGGCCCGAGGCAACCGTGGAAAGGGTTGGTCGCTTGGTTGGCTAATCCACCCCTCACACATACGCTTGTAGATGCTCTTGCCCCGAGGCAACCCTGCCGGGAAAGTGCGTTGCGCTTATCACCATTTTCCACCATCAATCCACCAAAGCATGAGTAGGGTTTTACGCCTCACGGCAGCCCAAACCTGGGTAAAAACTGCCCATGTGATCTTTGTCGTGTTGCTCCACGCTCCTCTACTCTTTGTGCAACATGCTATCCCCCCGCTGAACCAGCAAGGGACCCTTGGTCCCATAGATGGTCGTGGTTTCCCGCGACATATTTGGCGCACCAGATAGGGGGAGCACTTGCGTGAACCGAAAGTGTAAGCAGCGCGTCATCTTCATCACCGTTGTCATCATCGACGGCTCCATCGACCATGGTGCCCAAGAAGAAAACCGGTGTTGCGGCTCACCCGTCCACCTCGAAAGCTCCGCTGCCAACGACCGCCGACGCCACGGGGAGCGCGGAGGCGCACGAGGATGTGGGCTCTGCGGGGGATGCGGTCGACGTAGGCGGCGTTGTCACCACCTCCCGCACGGCCGAAGCAGGGGCGGAAGGCACCGGAGGAGAGAAACACGTGCAACACCCTAGTGGTCATGCTCCGCAAGGTACGAATGTGAAGGAAATATGCCCTAGAGGCAACAATAAAGTTGTTATTTATATTTCCTTATATCATGATAAATGTTTATTATTCATGCTAGAATTGCATTAACCGGAAACTTAGTACATGTGTGAGTACATAGACAAAATAGAGT
The DNA here is from genome assembly GCF_018294505.1 of Triticum aestivum. NCBI lineage: Eukaryota > Viridiplantae > Streptophyta > Magnoliopsida > Poales > Poaceae > Triticum > Triticum aestivum. The sequence continues at coordinate 418,819,394 of NC_057801.1, read as the reverse complement.
GTCCCTAGTATGCCTCTACTTGACTAGCTCGTTAATCAAAGATGGTCAAGTTTCCTAACCATAGACATGTGTTGTCAGTTGATGAACGGGATCACATCATTAGAGAATGATGTGATGGAGAAGACCCATCCGTTAGCTTAGCATAATGATCGTTAAGTTTTATGGCTATTGCTTTCTTCATGACTTATACATGTTCCTCTGACTATGAGATTATGCAACTCTTGACTACCGGAGGAACACCTTGTGTGTTATCAAACGTCACAACGTAACTGAGTGATTATAAAGATGCTCTACAGGTGTCTCCGAAGGTGTTTGTTGGGTTGGCATAGATCAAGATTAGGATTTGTCACTCCGAGTATCAGAGAGGTATCTCTGGGCCCACTCGATAATGCACATCACTATAAGCCTTGCAAGCAATGTGACTAATGAGTTAGTTATGGGATGATGCACTGCGGAACGAGTAAAGTTACTTGCCGGTAAAAAGATTGAAATAGGTATGATGATACCGACGATCGAATCTCGGGCAAGTAACATACCGATGACAAAGGGAATGATGTATGTTGTTACGTAGTTTGACTGATAAAGATCTTCATAGAATATGTAGGAACCAATATGGGCATCCAGGTTCCGCTATTGGTTATTGACCGGAGATGTGTCTCGGCCATGTCTACATACTTCTTGAATCTGTAGGGTCCGCACGCTTAACGTTCGATGACGATTTGTATTATGAGTTATGTGTTTTGGTGACCGAAGTTTGTTCGTAGTCCCGGATGAGATCACGGACGTGACGAGGAGTCTCGAAATGATCGAGAGGTAAACATTCATATATTGGAAGGTTATACAGACACCGGAATGGTTCTGAAGAGGTTCGGGGATTTTTCGGAGTAGCGGGAGGTTACCGGAACCCCCCGGGAAAGTTAATAGGCCTCATGGGCCATTGTAGAGAGAGGGAGGCAGGCCACAAGAGCCCCCCCCCCCCCGTGTCCAATCAAAATTGGACAAGGGGTGGGGGGCATGACCCCCCTTTCCTTCTCCCTCTCCCCTCTTTCCCCTTTCCCCTCTCCGTTGGAAGGAAAGGGGGGGCGAATCCTACTAGGAGTGGTGTCCTAGTAGGACTCCCCCCGCACCACCCCTAGGGCTGGCCACCTCCTCCTCCTCCCCTCCTTTATATACGGGGGCGGGGGGCACCCCAAAGGCACATCAATTGTTCTCTTAGCCGTGTGTAGTGCCCCCCTCCACAGTTTAATCCTCTGGTCATAGCGTTGTAGTGCTTAGGCGAATCCCTGCGCAGATCACATCACCAATTCACCATCACCGTCACCACGCCGTCGTGCTGACGGAACTCTCCCTCGACCCTCTGCTGGATCAAGAGTTCGTGGGACGTCATCGAGCTGAACGTGTGCTGAACACAGAGGTGCCGTACGTTCGGTACTAGGATCGGTTGGATCGTGAAGACGTTCGACTACATCAATCGCGTTAACCTAACGCTTCCGCTTTCGGTCTATGAGGGTACGTGGACACACTCTCCCCGTCTCATTGCTATGCATATCCTAGATAGATCTTGTATGATTTCTGAAATTGCATGCTACATTCCCCAACAGTGCATCCGAGCCAGGTCTATGCATAGATGATTTGCACAAGTAGAACACAAAGAGTTGTGGGCGATAATAGTCATACTGCTTACCACCAACGTCTTACTTTGATTTGGTGGTATTGTTGGATGAAGCGGCCCGAACCAACATTAGATGACCATGTTCATGAGACCAGTTCTACCGACGTGCTTTGCACACAGGTGGCTGGCGGGTGTCTGTTTCTCCAACTTTAGTTGAATCGAGTTTGACTATGGTCGGTCCTTGTTGAAGGTTAAAGATCACACTTGATGAAAAATCATTGTGGTTTTGATTCATAGGTAAGAATGGTTCGTGCTAGAAGCCCGTAGCAGCCACGTAAAACTTGCAACAACAAAGTAGAGGACGTCTAACTTTTTTTTTGTAGGGCATGTTGTGATGTGATATGGTCAAGACGTGATGAGATATAAATTGTTGTATGAGATGATCATGTTTTATAAAACTTATCGGCAACTGGAAGGAGCCTTATGGTTATCGCTTTATTGTCTGAAATGCAATCGCCATGTAATTGCTTTACTTTATCACTAAGCGGTAGCGATAGTCGTAGAAACAATAGTTGGCGAGACGACAATGACGCTACGATGGAGATCAAGGTGTCAAGCCGGTGACGATGGAGATCATGATGATGCTTTGGAGATGGAGATCAAAGGCACAAGATGATGATGGCCATATCATGTCACATATTTTGACTGCATGTAATGTTTATCTTTTATGCATCTTATTTTGATTAGTACGGCGGTAGCATTATAAGATGATCCCTCACTAAATTTCAAGGTACAAGTGTTCTCCCTAAGTATGCACCGTTGCTACAGTTTGTCGTGTCGAGACACCATGTGATGATCGGGTGCGATAAGCTCTATGTTCACATATAACGGGTGCAAGCCAGTTTTGCACATGCAGAATACTTGGGTTAAACTTGACGAGCCTAGCATATGCAGATATGGCCTCGGAACACTGAGACCGAAAGGTCGAACATGAATCATATGGTAGATATGATCAACATAGTGATGTTCACCATTGAAACCACTCCATCTCACGTGATGATCGGACATGGTTTAATTGATATGGATCGCGTGATCATTTATATGACTAGAGGGATGTCTATCTAAGTGGGAGTTCTTAAGTAATATGATTAATTGAACTTTAATTTATCATGAACTTAGTCCTGATAGTTTTTGCATATCTATGTTGTTCTAGAATAATGGCCCATGCTACCGTTCCCTTGAATTTTAATGCAGTCCTAGAGGAAGCTAAGTTGAAAGATGATGGTAGATACTACACGGACTGGGTCCCTAAGTTGAGGATTATCCTCATTGCTGCACAAAAGAATTACGTCTTGGAACCACCGCTAGGTGCAAGGCCCGCTGCAGGAGCAACTCCGGACGGTATGAATGTCTGGCAGACTAAAGCTAATGACTACTCGATAGTTCAGTGTCGGAGTAATGGGCCACGGGTAGGCTAACCCAGGCCCCAGGACCTTTCAAGACATCGGGGCAGGCCGCGCCCCTCAGGCCGAGTCCCAGGAGCCGACTCCAAGACAAGCCGAGTCCCAGACGGCGACTCCAAAATAAGCCGACTCCAAGTTGGCAACCTCCAGAGAGGCCGACTATGGAGAGTCGGCCCACGACTCTTCCCTCATCTCGAAGTACAATGCGGGGTACGGTCATGGCATGGCTGTTTCCCCCTGCTTACGAAGGACCGGCATGGCTACAGTGAGCCGTATCACAGGAATATCTCCAGCGGGGCGCGGCACTGTTGCCATGCCTAACCTGACCTCAGCCACAGTGCGCAATGCACTGTGCCCATGACGCCGGCATGTACGACCCAAAGACCGCGGGGCCGCCTGTCAGTGGGAGGACCGAAGGCGGCCTAGGCGCCCCGAAGACGGACCTGTGGGAGTCGGTCGGCCGACTCCTCCCCAGGGCCCCACGAGCCATTAACCAGATAGGATGGGGAATGGCGACAGTGATCGCCCGATAGACGGCGGTACTGTTGCCCCGACCCAATGACCAAGCCTGCATCATCAGGAGTGCCGCTACAGTATCAAGCCTGTCCGCGGGACCCACCAGTCGGCAGGCCCTAGGAGCCGGCAGGAAGGACAGCGGTCTGAGAGACAGACGGCTGGGACCCGCACCCAGCCGGATTGCCATTGTACCCCCGGGGGGTAGGCCTATATAAACCCCCCAGGGCACCCATGCAAAGGGTTCAAACCTTGATAGAGATAGACCAGATAGCATAGGGAGGAGAGAGCTAGCCTTGCCCTCTCCTGCCTCCCGATACAGCTCCAGGAGCACCATTGTAGTCACTTTGCCTTAGTGATCATGCGGAGACCCAGCAGAGCAGCAGTAGGGGTGTTATCTCCTTGGAGAGCCCTGAAGCTGGGTAATATCCGTCGGCGTGCATGTCTTCGCCTCATCCCGTTTCCAGGCACCGGTGATGTTCTACTCGGCCCACCATGATAAGCCATTCTTTGGCATATGTCGCACCCAACCCCTGACATTTGGCGCCCACCATGGGCCTGGTGCACCGTCGTCCGGAGATCTGTTCTGGACGGGAACCCTCTTCCTTCCTGGCGAGCGGAGCCAGCCATGGTCGCCAGATGGAGTCTGCATCGACGCACTGCGCGGCACTGAGGTCGCCTGTGCAGCGCGCAGCCTCGCCGAACTTATCGGCGAGGTGCGCCTCTCCGACGAGCCTGCGTCCGACGCAGGCACGGGTGGCCCCGAGAGTCTCCTCGCGGGCCTCCTCGACCAACTCCACGTCACCGGAGAGCCTGCCTTGGACTTGGAGTCCGTAGGCTCCACCGACCCGATGCTGGTCGACTCCGACGCCGTGTCGCTTGACACTTTCCCCACCAACGTGGTGGTCTACGAAGAGCCGCTTCCTCACGAGGAGAGTGGCGGAAGTGCCGTCACGGAGGTGCTCGTCATCAGTCACGATGAGCGCTCCAGCGAAGGAGCTCAGGACCCGCTTGCTGCGGCCCTGCAAGACCTAACGACGCCCATTCCAGAGGACGCGGACGCCGAGACGTTGGAGACATGCCGCCTTCAGATTATCGAAGGCGCCAAAAGGCTGGCGAGCATGAGGTGCCTGTCAGAAGCATACCAGCGCGAGATGGATCGCGCCATGGGCGGCTTGCCGGCTCCGACTGGGCCGAGCCGTCTAGGCGCGGTCCGGCAGCGCGGCGCGACCATCGCCGACTTGTTCGGGGCAAAACGCCCCGTATACGCCACCCCTGCGGAAAACATCCGCGCTGCCCAAGCAGCGACTGACGAGTTGAAGAACTTCGAGGGCGAAGAGCGCCGCATGATGACGGAGCGAGTCCAGCAGCTCCTCGATGCGGTTGCTGCACAGAACGCGGCCGGCGGCCGCACAGATGCGCTGGAGCAACCGAACGATGACTTGCCTCCCCGCCGAGACCAAGGCGTGACATCTCGGACGCCGACTGGCGGAGTCCACGGAAGGAAAGAGAAGGAGCCGGCTGTCAGTCGCAGTCGGACTCACATCACCATTGAGCGTGACCAAGACGGCCGTCCGAGAGTAGTAAAGCGGTGGGACGACTACCTGCCTCCCCCGCCAAGAAGAGAACGGCGAGTGTCCCCGCCGCCTGTTGAGCATCCGACTCTCGATGGCCGCCTTGGCCGTCGAGAGGGAGTCGGAGAGAATGACGCCCGCCATCGGATCGACCGACTCCACCAGTCCCTGGCGCTGGAAGAAGAGGACGAGCTGGGTCCGCCGTGCTTCGGGCCCCGCATCCGAGACGAGCCCTTCCCCAAAGGGTTCACGCTCCCCCAAGACACACCCAAGTACACTGGCTCTGTGAAGCCGGAAGACTGGCTGATAGATTACTCCATGGCTGTCAGCATAGCGAACGGCAACAAGCGGCTTGCCGTGAAGTACGTTCCACTCATGCTCCAGGGCACGGCCCGGACATGGTTGAACAGTCTGAAGCCCCGCAGCATCAACAGCTGGGTCGACTTCACCGAAGCCTTCATCCGCAACTTCACGAGCACGTACAAGCGACCTCCCAAGCCGCGCCAGCTTTCCTTGTGCGTGCAAGGCCCTGATGAGTCAACACGCGACTACCTCACGCGCTGGGGCGAGCTTCGGAACTCCTGCGAGGGCGTGCACGAGGTGCAGGCTATCGAGTACTTCACTGCCGGGTGCCGAGAAGGCACCCTCCTCAAGCACAGGCTCCTCCGTGACGAGCCAGAAACCCTCGACGAACTGCTAGTCATAGCCGACAAGTATGCTACGGCCGACTCCTCCATGAAGACAGAGATTCAAGTCAATGCAGCTAGCAAGGTGGCTCCTCAGGCTCCCAGAACTCCAGCTGGAGACACCAGCCGGCGACAACAACCGAACGACAAGAAGCACAAGGCCCAGCAGCCGACTTCCAACAGTCGGCAGGTCGCAACAATTGAAGATCAACAACCGGAGGGGCAGCCTCCGGCCAAACGGCAGAAAGGCGGCAAAACCAATTGGTTGCCGGCCTTTTCCTATGAGTAGACTTTGGATGGTCCCTGCAAGTTCCATAGTGGCGCGAAGCCGTTGAATCATACCACCCAAAAATGCCACTGGCTCACTAGAATTGCCAAGGGAGACGGCCTCCTTCCTCCGCCGCCTGCTGGGCCGCCGCCTCCGCCGCCACCCCAGCAGCCGGCTGCTCGGCCAGTCGGCGCGGTGCAAGACGAGTTCTCGGATGAGCACGGAGCCTATGTGGTGTTCACCAGTGTAGCGGATGACCGGCGCAGCAGGCGCCAACAGCAGCAAGAAGTAAATGCAGTAGTAGCAAGCACTCCAGAGTTCATGCATTGGTCCGAGAGGCCTATCAGTTGGAGTAGAGCGGATCACCCAGAGGTGATGCCGAATCCGGGTTCCTATGCCCTGGTCCTAGGTGCTACCTTGGCCACTGATAGGCGGGCCGACCGCTTTTCGAGAGTGTTGATAGACAGAGGCAGCAGCATCAACATCATGTACAAAGATACCATGGAGAAGCTAGGAATCAAGCGAAGACAGCTGCAGAACAGTCGGACTGTGTTCCATGGAATTGTACCCGGCCTTTCCTGCTCACCTATCGGCAAGATCCTGATAGACGTCCTCTTCGGAGACAAAGATCATTTCCGGCAAGAGCCGGTCTGGTTCGAAGTAGTGGACCTTGAAAGCCCCTACCACGCACTGCTTGGCCGACCTGCTCTGGCCAAGTTCATGGCGGTTCCTCACTACGCCTACCTCAAGATGAAGATGCCGAGTTCCAAGGGAATTTTGACCGTAGCCGGCGACTACAGGAAGTCGTCCGCCTGCGCGGCCGAGAGTAGTCGGTTGGCCGAGTCCCTGGTGATCACAGCTGAGAAGCGGCTCCTTGACCGGGTCGTGGCGATGGCTGGAAAGCAGCCAGAGATGTCGCCCGACCCCAAGGAGTCGGAAGCTGAGGGCTCATTTAAGCCGGCCAAAGAAACCAAGAAGATACCCTTGGACCCGGAGCACCCAGAGAGATACGCTGTCGTGGGTACAAACCTTGACAGCAAATAGGAAGGCGAGCTCGTCGATTTCCTCCATGAGAATCGAGACATCTTTGCATGGTCCCCCAAAGACATGCCAGGTGTACCGACGGAATTCGCCGAGCACAAGCTAGATGTCAGGCCAGATGTGAAACCCGTCAGGCAGCCCTTGCGCCACCTGTCAGAAGAGAAGAGAAGAGTTGTTGGAGAAGAGATAGCCCGGCTCCTGGCAGCCGGCTTCATCATGGAAGTGTTCTTTCTAGAGTGGCTAGCCCGCCGCCTCCTAGCCCAGCCGCCCTTGTCCAAGTCGCTGTGGTGGCAGTTGAAGAAATAGCAGCACCCTCGTGGGCACAGCCCATCCTCAAGTTTCTAGTGAACAGAGAGCTGCCGACTGATGAGATCCTGGCTCGGCAAGTGCAACGCCGAGCGGCAGCATACACCATAATCAACAGAGAGCTGGTTAGGCGCAGTGTCACTGGTGTGTACCAGCGCTGTGTAGAGCTAGAACAAGGCCAAGCAATTCTCAAAGACATTCATCAAGGCGAGTGCGGCCACCATGTAGCTTCAAGAGCACTCGTCGCCAAAGCCTTTTGGCACAGCTTCTTCTGGCCGACTGCCCTGGAAGAGGCTAAAGAGTTAGTCCAAAAATGCAAGGGGTGCCAGAAGTTCCGTTCCAAGCCACTTCAGCCGGCTTCCGCGCTGAAGACAATCCCCATCGCCTGGCCCTTCGCAGTTTGGGGCCTGGACATGGTGGGACCATTCAAGACGGCCCGACGCGGCCTAACTCATCTGCTTGTCGCAGTGGACAAGTTCACCAAGTGGATAGAAGCAAAGCCCATCAAGAAGTTGAACGGTCCGACTGCAGTGACTTTCATCGCCGACATCACGGTGCGGTATGGCATACCGCACAGCATCATCACCGACAATGGCACAAACTTTGCCAAAGGCGCCTTGACCTGTTTCTGCGCGACGCGGGGCATCCGACTGGACTTAGCGTTCGTTGCCCATCCGCAGTCAAACGGCCAGGTGGAGCGCGCAAATGGCCTCATCCTGTCCGGCATCAAGCCTCGACTGGTCGAACCACTCGAACGTTCAGCCGGCTGTTGGGTTGAGGAGCTACCATCCATCCTCTAGAGTCTGCGCATGACTCCAAACAAGTCAACCGGCTTCACGCCTTTTTTCCTCGTCTACGGTGCCGAAGCCGTCATCCCGACGGACATAGAGTTCGACTCTCCACGAGTCACCATGTACACCAAAGAGGAAGCTGAAGAAGCATGTCAAGATGGCGTCGACTTGCTGGAAGAAGGCCGGCTGTTGGCGCTCAGCCAGTCCGGCATCTACTAGCAGAGTCTGCACCGATACTACAACCGAAAGGTCAAGCCAAGATCGTTTCAAGAGGGCGACCTTGTGCTCCAGCTGATTCAGAGAACAGCTGGCCAGCACAAGTTGTCAATGCCTTGGGAAGGCCCCTTCATCATCAGCAAAGTGCTGGGCAACGGCTCCTACTACCTAATCGACGCCCAGAAGCCTCGAGCGCGCAAGAGGGACGACTCTGGCAAGGAGTCAAAACGGCCATGGAATGCAAATCTTCTTCGAATATTTTATAGTTGATGCAGTATGTATCGCACTACCCCCTTTGTATTAAAGTACTAAGACCTTGGGCCGCCCGAGACGAGCTCGGGGACTGCCCTTTTTTGTTATCTGTATGATAAGAATTATGCCTTCGAGTATACTACTTTCATTACAAGCCGCTTGGCACCGGGCCAGACTAGTCGGCCCGGGGACTCGCCGCCTTGCGCTATGAGGAGCTTCCTGCAGTCAGACAAGTAGTGTGCGGTACCCAATCCGCCTCCTGCCAAAGCCGCAGCTCGCAGAGCGACTGTGAGGCGGGCAGGAGTGAGGAAGAACGGGCGCCCACACGAAAATGGCTAAGGACCTAAAGCATGAACATAGCGTAGTCGGCCTGCCGCTTTCTAACCGACTTGCTAAAAAACTCTAAACGACCAAGTACTTGCCTTCCCGAAGTAGCCAAGCACTTGACCCAGCGACAGTCCGCAGAGCGGCTGCCCAACTGGCAAGGCAGCAACTAAGGGAAGGCGGAAAAAGGAAAAGCCTAAAGAGCAGTAAGCAATGAAAGACGGAAATCGGATAAATATTTACATAGGCCCTTGGCCGAATCTTCGAATAGAAGTTCAAGATACACCCCGCGGGTGGAACTGTTCGAATCTAACAAAGTTTTCAAAAGATTACTAAGACAGACAAACAGAGGCCGAAACGGCAGCCTAGGAGGCGGCATCTGGGATCGGAGGATCGGAGGAGACGGCGGTGTCAGGCGCCCGAGCAGTCGGCTGGGCGGTCTCGGTTTGGTCGCCTCCGGCGGCAGTCGCCTCCTCTCGACGCGGCTCGGTGCTGGAGGCGCGGTCGAGCTGAGGCTGGCCGCCTGCTCCGTCTTCTGGCACCTCTGCCCCGCCTCCGTCCTCCGCCTCGTCCTCCTCCTCGGCGCTGGAGGCGATCACCTCCGCCGAGTCCTCGCCATACTCCGGGTCCATCCCGAACCACTCTGGCGGCACTTCCTCGCCGCCTTCAGCCCGCTCGGGCACGAAGACACTGGTGTCCGTGGACTCGGCGATGGCCGCCGCACGCTCGATAAGGGCGCCCTCCACGGCTTCCAGCTCGGTCTGGGCTTCTAACCGGAACGCGGCCAAACGGTCCAGGTCCAGCCCTGGATACCACGCCTTGATGAACTCCAAGGCCCGGCGCGCTCCGGCCCGGGCCGAGGAGCCCTTCCAAGCCTCAAGACGGCCGGTGGCGACTTCCAGCCAGTCGGTGGTCCGACTGGCGGTGCGCAGAGCCGGCATGTCTGGCCACAGGGCGGCAACCGCCTGGGCACCGGCACGCTGAAGCCGGCGCAACAGCCGGTGAGCCGGATGAAGACGGGCTTCAGTGCTCAGAAGCTTCTCATCGATGGTTCGGGGGGCATTGGAGGCGATCTCCTCACCGCTTGCCCTTCGCGCCTCTGGAGCAGCCTCGATGGCCAGAGGGACTGCCTACGAGTGACCAGGGAAGAGGTGTGCCAAGACAAAAAAGAAGCAAGTCGAAAAATCAGAAGTCGGCCTGACGCATAGTCGGAAGCCCGAAGAAACGAAACAAACTTACCATCAATGATATCCTCGATCTCGTGGAAGCCGGAGGTCAGCATCGCCTCCTTGTCAGTCCAGGAGGAGCGCTCACTCTCAAACTCGGCCAGGAGAGCGGTCTCCCTCTTCTCGGCCTCGTCCTGCGCCTTCTTGAGCAGCTCCTTCTGCTCAGCCAGCTGCGCCGCCAGCAGGTCGCGCTCGGTGGCAAGCTTGCCACACTCCTCCTCCTTGGCATGCCGGGCGTTATTGGCCTCGCCTAGCTGCTCCTGAAGAGCGCCGTTGGCACCTGAAGGACCAAAGGAGAGACAAATAAGTCATCAGCAAAATAGATCGTCGGGAAGATCCGGCCTGACTGCTCAGCAGTCGGCCCGAATCTCGGGGACTACAGCCCGCGGGTGCGCCAGCGCGCCCCCGCGAAGAAAAGGAAAAAGAACTTACTCCGGCTTTCCATCAAGTCGGCGGTCCTCTTGTTCATCTCCTCAACATTGCGGTTGAAGGTAGTGGCGCGGAGGTTATGATACTCCTGCAATAAGTCAATGGAGACTAAGTTAGTATTTGGAACTCGCCAGAGGGAGTTCCGAACCGCCTGCTCAGCAGCCGGCCCGGAACTCGGGGACTACACCCAGTGGGTGCGCTGGCGCGCCCCCATAGAGAAAAACAAGAATCCAAAAGAAGAGGGAAACGTACTCGGACGGACGTCCGCGCGGCTAGATGCGCCCTGGTGCAAGCTTGAAGGGTGTCGCCTTCAGCGTGCAGCTTCGCCTGAACGTCCAGGAGCGCTTGGTTCAGCGGCCTGGTGCCGCCTCCGTGCAACCACCCGGTGGGCACGGCGCTTGTGGCCTCGGCTTCTAGGGTTGCCGAGCTGGCAGCGCCGGTCTCCCGAGTTCGCGGCGCTGAGGTCGCCCTCTCAAGACGACGGCGCACCGGCGAGGCGACTTGAAGAAGCAGCCGCGCCTCGGCCTCGTCCGCGATCGGCGCCTCCGACTGACCCACCGTCTGTTTGCCGTGCGGCCTCCCAGACGGTGGTGGAGGTGGCGGCAGCACGAGAGTGTCCGACATAGAAGCCTCGCCGCTCTCCTTCTCCACGGCGGGGTTCTCGGTGCCGGCCTCTCCGGTCTGCCCCGTGAACTCCGGAGGTGGCGGCACAGACGACAATGGGGGGACGAGCATCGCCGATCATCGAGAAGCGGCCACCTCGGCACGCCGTCTCGCCGCAAGGGCGGTTTCGGCATCCTCCAGCCTCTTCTGGGCATTAGCGGCCGCCTTCTCAGCCTCCGCCTTCTCCAGGCGGTCGGCCTCCTCCTCGTCGCGCTTCTCCCGCGCATTTCGCTCCGTCGCCTCCCGGAGGTCGGCGGCGGGATCGGCCCGCCGAGTATTAGCGGACGTCTTCGCCGACCCCATGACGGAGGGGACGGCGACTCTCTCAAGGGAAAGAGGGGCCCTGAAGAAGAACGGAGGGATAATAAAAGAAGACTTGGACAAGATTCAATGAAGGAAAATAAAAGAGCATAAACACTTACGCAGAGACTAGCGGCGGCCTTCTCACTTCCCTTCGGAAGCGGTTGGCCTTCGCGGCCGCATCCTCCCATTTGGTCGCGGCGGCCGCCCCCTTGAGCTTCTTCAATTTGCCGCCGGGCGCACTCGGCCCGGCGTCATGCCTCTTCACGCCGCCTTGGCCAGCCAGGCCGGCGGAGGAGCCGGCGCCAGACGAGCTGGCCTTCGGCTGGTGGCGCGGGGCGACTTCCCCGTCGGCGTCATCGTCAGGCCATTCGGCGAAGGTGGCCGAGGGCCTGAAGCCGCCGTCTGTTCCTTCTCCCCCACCTTCAGCGTCGGCTTCCATCGCCGCCGCCCCCAAGTCAGGGTCATCGACGTCGCTGTCCGCACGATCGGGGACATACTCGCGGGGCTATCTCGTGGCGCCGGTTGCAGGCTCCATGAGGGGGTTCTAGCTCAGAAGAAACCGGCAAGAGTCAGAAGCCGGAGTCGGCCGCAAAGAAGACAAAACAATAGGGGGACGCGACTTACCACTAGCGGGGGGTTGTCGCGCGAGTACGGCTCCTTGCCGAACTGCCAGTCCTCCTCGAACTCGCAGTGCGCGATATGGTTCACCAAGTTTTCCACCTCCGTGCGGGGCATCTCCTTGGTGCTCATCCAACTTGGGTCTTGGAGGCCGCTCATCTGACAGATCAGGTGAGGCCGGCCTTGGAGCGGGAGAACTCGGCCCGCCACGAAGGCGGCCAGCAAGTCGGCCCCGACGAGACCCTCCGACTGCAACAAGACTCGGAGTTGCGCTACGGCGGCGGCTCCGGAGGGAGTCAGCGTCTTGGCTCGGTGAGACCAGCTGGGGAGCCTCCCAGTTAGGGGGGCGGCGTTGTAAGGCGGCAGGTTGACCCGGTCGCCATCAGAGGAGAGGTTCTTCACGTAGAAATATGAGCGCTGCCACATCTTCACCGACTTGATCAGCGAGATGGGAGGAAAAGGGTTGTCGGCTGTCGAGCGCCGCACCGCGATGTAGGTGCCGCACTGAGCCGGAATGCCGGCGACTTGCGTGCCAAGCTTCGAAGAGAAGAATTCTCCCCACAGCTCGAGGGTGGGGAGAATGCCGAGGAAACCTTCGCATAGAGTGGCGAAGGCGGAGAGCAACACCACCGTATTCGGAGTGAGGTGGTGCGGTTGAAGGCTGTGGAACTCCAAGAACGAGCGGAAGAAGCCGCTCGCCGGCAGCCCCAGGCCGCGCATGAGGTGCGAGCGGAAGATGACCCGCTCGCCCTCCTCCGGCGCCGGCCGGGTCTCCCACGCCGGCGCGGGGCGGGCACGCACCAGGTCCGCGCTGGGGAGACGGCGTGTCTGGCGGAGGAACTCGATGTGTTCCTCTTCTACCTCCGAGCCGTCCCACACGCCGGAGCGCACGGCGGGGGCCGCGGCGGAGGAAGAGCTCATCGCCGTGGTGTGGAGTGCTCCCGCTCAACGGCAAAGGCAGGAGGGAGAGAAGGCAAGATGAGGCGAGAACGGGGGAGAAGGGCGCGAGTGGGGTACCACTCCGCTCCCCCCCGCCTACTTATAGCCCTATGGGCTGAGAAGCCGAGGGGGCGGGCATGGGATTAACTGCGCGCGATGCCCCACGCCGCCCCAAGATTTACCCCACGAAGTTACTGCGCGTAGTAACAACGTGGGAAAACCAACCGTCCACGGCCGCAACGGATCCATTCGTATGCCGAGGCACGGTAGTGGCAGGCCCCGCCTGACGGCCCGTCCCGTCGCGCGCGTGGGCGGGCAGGCTGTCCTCTCCACGTGGCGCCACGCGATAGGACCGCCCCGATGGCTGCAGGGAAGCGTATCAGGCATGCCGCCTGGTTTCCCGCCGTGACTTTCAAGCTGCGGCTCCTCGCTAGAAAACATCAGACTCCTGATAGTCGGCCCAAGGGAAGACGGCGGCCGATTTCCAGAGTCCGCTCCGGGGAGGATGAAACTGTTGAAGCCCCACTATGCAGAGTCCGCAGGGCTTCACCAGCTTCGGGGACTACTGTCGGAGTAATGGGCCACGGGTAGGCTAACCCAGGCCCCAGGACCTTTCAAGACATCGAGGCAGGCCGCGCCCCTCAGGCCGGGTCCTAGGAGCCGACTCCAAGACAAGCCAAGTCCCAGACGGCGACTCCAAAATAAGCCGACTCCAAGCTGGCGACCTCCAGAGAGGCCGACTATGGAGAGTCAGCCCACGACTCTTCCCTCATCTCGAAGTACGATGCGAGGTACGGTCACGGCGTGGCCGTTTCCCCCTGCTTACGAAGGACCGGCATGGCTACATCGAGCCATATCGCTGGAAGATCTCCGGTGGGGCGCGGCACTATTGCCATGCCTAACCTGACCTCAGCCACAGTGCGCAACGCACTGTGCACATGACGCCGGCCTGTACGACCCGAAGACCGCGGGGCCGCCTGTCAGTGGGAGGACCGAAGGCGGCCTAGGCGCCCCGAAGACGGACCTGTGGGAGTCGGCCTCCCTGGAGTCGGCCGACTCCTCCCCAGGGCCCCACGAGCCATTAACCAGATAGGATGGGGAATGGCGATAGTGATCGCCCGATAGACGGCCGCACTGTTGCCACGACCCAATGACCAAGCCTGCGTCATCAGGAGTGCCGCTACAGTATCAAGCATGTCCGCGGGACCCACCAGTCGGTGGGCCCTAGGAGCCGGCAGGAAGGACGGTGGTCAGAGACAGACGGCTGGGACCCGCACCTAGCCAGATTACCATTGTACCCCCGGGGTAGGCCTATATAAAACCCCAGGGCACCCATGCAAAGGATTCGGACCTTGATAGAGATAGACCAGATAGCATAGGGAGGAGAGAGCTAGCCTTGCCCTCTCCTACCTCCCGATACAGCTCCAGGAGCACCATTGTAGTCACTTCGCCTTAGTGATCATGCGGAGACCCCGCAGAGCAGCAGTAGGGGTGTTATCTCCTCGGAGAGCCCTGAAGCTGGGTAAGATCCGCCGGCATGCATGTCTTCGCCTCATCCCGTTTCCAGGCACCGACGATGTTCTACTCGCCCCCACCATGATAAGCCATCCTTTGGCATATGTCGCACCCAACCCCCGACATTCAGTGTGCCATGCTTTACGGCTTATAATCGGGACTTCAAAGACGTTCTGAACGTCATGGGGCATATGAGATGTTCCAAGAGTTGAAGTTAATATTTCAAGCAAATGCCCGATTTGACAGATATGAAGTCTCCAACAAGTTCTATAGATGCAAGATGGTGGAGAATAGTTCGGTTAGTGAACACATAGTCAGAATGTCTGGGTACCACAACCACTTCACTCAACTGGGAGTTAATCTTCCTGATGATAGTTTCATTGACAGAGTTCTTCAATCACTACCACCAAGCTATAAAGGTTCATGATGAACTATAACATGCAAGGGATGGAAAAGGCAATTCTTGAGCTCTTCGCGATGCTAAAGGCTACTGAGGTAGAAATCAAGAAGGAGCATCAAGTGTTGATGGTTAACAAGACCACTAGTTTCAAGAAAAAGGGCAAAGGGAAGAAGGGGAACTTCAAGAGGAATAGCAAGAAAGTTGCTGCTCCCAGGAAGAAGCCCAAGTCTGGACCTAAGCCTGAAACTAAGTGCTTCTACTGCAAAGGGACTGATCACTCGAAGCGGAAGTGCCCCAAGTATTTGGTGGATAAGAAGGACGACAAAGTGAAAGGTATATTTGATATACATGTTATTGATGTGTACCTTACTAATGCTCGTAGTAGCGCCTGGGTATTTGATACTGGTTCTGTTGCTCATATTTGCAACTCAAAACAGGGGCTACAGATTAAACGAAGATTGGCTAAGGACGAGGTGACGATGCGCGTCGGAAATGGTTCCAAGGTCGATGTGATCGCTGTCGGCACGCTACCTCTACATCTACCCTCAGGATTAGTTTTAGACCTGAATAATTGTTATTTGGTGCCAGCGTTGAGCATGAACATTATATGTGGATCTTGTTTGATGCGAGACGGTTATTCATTTAAATCAGAGAATAATGGTTGTTCTATTTATATGAGTAATATCTTTTATGGTCATGCACCCTTGATGAGTGGTCTATTTTTGTTGAATCTCGATCGTAGTGATACAAATATTCGTAATATTGAAGCCAAAAGATGCAACGTTAGTAATGATAGTGCAACTTATTTGTGGCACTGCCGTTTAGGTCATATTGGTGTAAAGCACATGAAGAAACTCCATGCTAATGGGATTTTGGAATCACTTGATTATGAATCACTTGATGCTTGCGAACCATGCCTCATGGGCAAGATGACTAAGACTCCGTTCTCCGGAACAATGGAGCGAGCAACTGACTTATTGGAAATAATACATACTGATGTATGCGGTCCGATGAGTGTTGAGGGTCGCGGCGGGTATCGTTATTTTCTGACCTTCACAGATGATTTGAGTGGATATGGGTATATCTACTTGATGAAACATAAGTCTGAAACATTTGAAAAGTTCAAAGAATTTCAGAGTGAAGTGGAAAATCATCATAACAAGAAAATAAAGTTTCTACGATCTAATCATGGAGGTGAATATTTGAGTTGTGAGTTTGGTCTTCATTTGAAACAATGTGGAATAGTTTCGCAACTCACGCCACCTGGAACACCACGGCGTAATGGTGTGTCCGAATGTTGTAACCGTACTTTATTAGATATGATCTGATCTATGATGTCTCTTACCGATTTACCACTATTGTTTTGGGGTTATGCTTTAGAGACGGCTGCATTCACGTTAAATAGGGCACCATCTAGATCCGTTGAGATGACACCATATGAACTGTGGTTTGGCAAGAAACCTAAGCTGTTGTTTCTTAAAGTTTGGGGCTACGAAGCTTATGTCAAAAAGCTTCAACCTGATAAGCTCGAACCCAAATCGGAGAAATGTGTCTTCATAGGATACCCAAAGGAAACTATTGGGTACACCTTCTATCACGGATCCGAAGGCAAGATATTCGTTGCTAAGAATGGATCCTTTCTAGAGAAGGAGTTTCTCTTGAAAGAAGTGAGTGGGAGGAAAGTAGAACTTGATGAGGTAATTGTACCTTCTCCCGAATTGGAAAGTAGTTCATCACAGAAATCAGTTCCAGTGATTCCTACACCAATTTGTGAGGAAGCTAATGATGATGATCATGAAGCTTCAGATCAAGTTACTACTGAACCTCGTAGGTTGATACGTCTCCAATGTACCTATAATTTTTTATTGTTCCATGCTATTATATATTCTGTTTTGGATGTTTAATGGGCTTATTTATACACTTTTATATTATTTTTGGGACTAACCTATTAACCGGAGGCCCAGCCCAAATTGCTATTTTTTTTGCCTATTTCAGTGTTTCGCAGAAAAAGAATATCAAACGGAGCCCAAACGAAATGAAACCTTCGAAAACGTGATTTCAGAACAAACTTGATCCAGAGGAATTGGAGTCTACATAAAGCAATCAACGTGGAGAGCACGAGGTAGGGGGGCGCGCCCACCTCCCCTAAGCACGCTCTCCACCCTTGTGGGGCCCATGTTGCTCCACCGACATACTTCTTCCTCCTATATATATATATCTCCGTACCCCCAAACCATCAGAGGCATCCGCGAAAACCTAATTCCATCGCCGCAACCTTCTGTACCCATGAGATCCCATCTTGGGGCCTTTTCCGGTGTCCTGCCGGAGGGGGCATTGATCATGGAGGGCTTCTTCTCTCCGATGAGAATTACATCAACAACATAGCCCCTCCGATGATGTGTGAGTAGTTTATCTCAGACCTTCGGGTCCATAGTTATTAGCTAGATGGCTTCTTCTCTCTCTTTGGATCTCAATACAAAGTTCTCCTCGATTCTCTTGGACATCTATTTGATGTAATTCTTCTTTTGCGGTGTGTTTGTCGAGAATGATGAATTGTGGGCTTATGATTAAGATTATCTATGAACAATATTTGAATCTCCTCTGAATTCTTTTATGTATGATTGGTTATCTTTGCAAGTCTGTTCGAATTATCAGTTTGGTTTGGCCAACTAGATTGATCTTTCTTGCAATGGGAGAAGTGCTTAGCTTTGGGTTCAATTTGCGGTGTCCTTTCCCGGTGAAAGCAGGGGCAGCAAGGTACGTATTGTATTGTTGCCATCGAGGATAACAAGGTGGGGTTTATGTCATATTGCATGAGTTTACCCCTCTACATCATGTCATCATACTTAAAGCATTACTCTATTCTTATGAACTTAATACTCTAGATGTATGATGGATAGTGGTCGATGTGTGGAGTAATAGTAGTAGATGCAGAATCGTTTCGGTCTACTTGTCACGGACGTGATGCCTATATACATGATCATACCTAGATATTCTCATAACTATGCTCAGTTCTATCAATTGCTCGACAGCAATTTGTTCACCCACCATAATACTTATGCTATCTTGAGAGAAGCCACCAGTGAAACCTATGGCCCCCGGGTCTATTTTCCATCATATTAATCTTCCAATACTTAGCTATTTTTATTGCCGCTTATTTTACTTTGCATCTTTATTTCTCTTTATCATAAAAATACCAAAAATATTATCTTATCATATCTATCAGATCTCACTCTCGCAAGTGACCGTGAAGGGATTGACAACCCCTTTATCGCGTTGGTTGCGAGGTTCTTATTTGTTTATGTAGGTGCAAGGGACATGAGCGTGGCCTCCTACTGGATTGATACCTTGGTTCTCAAAACTGATGGAAATACTTACGCTACTATGCTGCATCACCCTTTCCTCTTCAAGGGAAAAACCAACGCAGTGCTCAAGAGGTAGCATAGGTAAACCAGAGTACGGTCCGCACTAGAGTGGTACGGTCATCCTGTTCTGGAAGTCATGTTAGTAGACCATGACGACCCTACAAACTATGTGGAAGCGATGATGAGCCTAGATTCCGCGAAATGGCTTGAGGCCATGAAATCTGAGATGGGACCCATGTATGAGAACAAAGTGTGGACTTTGGTTGAATTGCCCGATGATCGGCAAGCCATAGAGAATAAATGGATCTTCAAGAAGAATGACGCTGACGGTAATGTTACTCTCTACAAAGCTCGACTTGTTGCAAAAGGTTTTTGACAACTTCAAGGGGTTGACTACGATGAGACCTTCTCACCCATAGTGATGCTTAAGTCTGTCCGAATCATGTTAGCAATTGCCGCATTTTATGATTACGAAATTTGGCAAATGGATGTCAAAACCGCATTCCTTATTGGATTTCTTAAAGAATAGTTGTATATGATGCAACCAGAAGGTTTTGTCGATCCTAAAGGTGCTAACAAAGTGTGCAAGCTCCATTGATCCATTTATGGACTGGTGCAAGCTCCATCGATCCATTTATGGACTGGTGCAAGCATCTCGGAGTTGGAATATACGCTTTGATAGTGTGATCAAAGCATATGGTTTTATATAGACTTTTGGAGAAGCTTGTATTTACAAGAAAGTGAGTGGGAGCTTTGTAGCATTTCTAATATTATATGTGGATGACATATTGTTGATTGGAAATAATATAGAATTTCTGGATAGCATAAAAGGATACTTGAATAAGAATTTTTCAATGAAAGACCTCGGTGAAGCTGCTTATATATTGGGCATCAAGATCTATAGAGATAGATCAAGACGCTTATTTGGACTTTCACAAACCACATACCTTGATAAAGTTTTGAAGAAGTTCAAAAGGGATCAGTCAAAGAAAGGGTTCTTGCCTGTGTTACAAGGTGTGAAGTTGAGTCAGACTCAATGACCGACCACTTCAGAAGATAGAGAGAAAATGAAAGTCATTCCCTATGCCTTAGCCATAGGTTCTATCATGTATGCAATGTTGTGTACCAGACCTGATGTGTTCCGTGCTATAAGTTTAGCAGGGAGGTACCAAAGTAATCCAGGAGTGGATCACTCGACAACAGTCAAGAACATCCTGAAATACCTGAAAAGGACTAAGGATATGTTTCTTGTTTATGGAGGTGACAAAGAGCTTGTCATAAATGGTTACGTCGATGCAAGCTTTGACACTGATCCGGATGACTCTAAGTCACAAACCAGATACGTATTTATATTGAATGGTGGAGCTGTCAGTTAGTGCAGTTCCAAGCAGAGCGTCATGGCGGGATCTGCATGTGAAGCGGAGTACATAGCTGCTTCAGAAGCAGCAAGTGAAGGAGTCTGGATGAAGGAGTTCATATCCGATCTAGGTGTAATATCTAGTGCATCGGGTCCAACGAAAATCATTTGTGACAATACTGAAGCAATTGCCTTAGCGAAGGAATCCAGATTTCACAAGAGAACCAAACACATCAAGAGACGCTTCAACTCCATCTTCGATCTAGTCAAGCAGGGAGACATAGAGATTTGCAAGATACATATGGATCTGAACATTGCAGACCCGTTGACTAAGCCTCTTCCATGAGGAAAACATGATCACCACCAAGACTCCATGGGTGTTAAAATCATTACTATGTAATCTAGATTATTTACTCTAGTGCTAGTGGGAGACTGAAGGAAATATGCCCTAGAGGCAATAATAAAGTTGTTATTTATATTTCCTTATATCATGATAAATGTTTATTATTCATGCTAGAATTGTATTAACTGAAAACTTAGTACATGTGTGAGTACATAGACAAAATAGAGTGTCGCTAGTATGCCTCTACTTGACTAGCTTGTTAATCAAAGATGGTTAAATTTCCTAACCATAGACATGTGTTGTCATTTTATGAACGGGATCACATCATTAGAGAATGATGTGATGGACAAGACCCATCCGTTAGCTTAGCATAATGATCGTTAAGTTTTATTGCTATTGCTTTCTTCATGACTTATACATGTTCCTCTGACTATGAGATTAGGCAACTCCCGAATACCGGAGGAACACCTTGTGTGCTATCAAACATCACAGCATAACTGGGTGATTATAAAGATGCTCTACAGGTGTCTCTGAAGGTGTTTGTTGGGTTGGCATAGATCAAGATTAGGATTTGTCACTCCGGGTATCGGAGAGGTATCTCTGGGCCCTCTCGGTAATGCAGATGACTATAAGCCTTGCAAGCAATGTGACTAATGAGTTAGTTATGGGATGATGCACTACAAAATGAGTAAAGAGACTTTCCAGTAACGAGATTGAACTAGGTATGATGATACCGATGATCAAATCTCGGGCAAGTAACATACCGATGACAAAGGGAATGATGTATGTTGTTATGCGGTTTGACCGACAAAGATCTTCGTAGAATATGTAGGAACCAATATGAGGATCCAGGTTCCGCTATTGGTTATTGACCAGAGATGTGTTGTCATGTCTACATAGTTCTCGAACCCATAGGGTCTGCATGCTTAACGTTCGATGACGATTTGTATTATGAGTTATGTGTTTTGGTGACCAAAGTTTGTTCAGATTCCCAGATGAGATCACGAGCATGACGAGGAGTCTCGAAATGATCGAGAGGTAAAGATTCATATATTGGAAGGTTATATACGGACACCAGAATGGTTCCGAAGAGGTTCGAGGATTTTCCGGAGTATTGGGAGGTTACCAGAACCCCTCAGGAAAGTTAATGGGCCTCATGGGCCATAGTAGAGAGAGGCTGGCCACAAGAGGTGGCGCGCGTCCCCTGCCCCATCCAAATTGGACAAGGGGTGGGGGGCGCGGCCCCACTTTCCTTCTACCTCTCCCCCTCTTTCCCCTTTCCCCTCTCCGTTGGAAGGAAGGGGGGGGGGCGAATCCTACACTACAAAAAAAGACACATCCGTGACATCTTGGGCCGAACAAATTTTTTCCTGTCATACTTATGACACTTCTATGACGATAATTGTGACAAAACCCGGTATCATCATAGATGTGGTGGGGTCCTACTTCTATGACAAAAAATCATGACAGAAAATGGGCTTTTCGTCTTGGGCGGGCCGGAGACGCAGCTGCCTGACATTCTTTGGGCTGTCCATGACGAAAAAAACCATGGTAGAAGCAAGGGCGAGGAAAATATCAGGGAGTTCCCGGTTACGATGGGTGGTCGGGGGCCGAGCGATGTGCGTTTCTCTCGTACGTACACGCGTGTGTGCGAGGCATTGGGCTCTAACTGAACCCGAGCGAGGCGTTGGGCTCTAACTGAACCCGAGATTGCACTGCAGGCTACGCATTACTAAACCCAAGCGATCGATTGATCCCTTGCTGTTAACTGAACCCGAGTCATTCCTTCGCCACTACTGCTAACTGAAGCCGATCGAACACTGCTGCCTCCTTCCCATGATGAACAGTGAGTGTTGTTGAGCGGGTTTGGATGAACAGTTCCCGGTGGGGGTTTGGATGAATAGGACCCCATGGTAGTAGAGGCCGTTGCCTCTGGATGAACAGTACCCCGATCGATCGAGCCGGTGGATGAACATGACCCCGTGGAGGGCTGGATGAACAGGACCCCGTGGAGGGCTGGTTGAACAGTAGCCGGTGGAGGGCTGGTTGAACAGTAGCCGGTGGAGGGCTGGATGAACAGTAGCCCATGGAGGGGTGGTTGAACAGGACCCCATGGAGAGGGCTGGCTGAACAGTGGCCGGTGGAGGAGCGGTGGAGGCTGGATGAACAGGAGCCCGTGGATGAATGATACGCCTCCAACGTATCTATAATTTATGAAGTATTCATGCTATTATATTATCCATCTATGATGTTTTATACGCATTTATATGCCATTTTATATGATTTATGGGACTAACCATTAACCTAGAGCCCAGTGCCAATTTCTGTTTTCTCCTTGTTTTTGAGTTTTATAGAAAAGGAATACCAAACGGTGTCCAATTGACGTGCCAATTTTTTATGATTTTTTATGGACCAAAAGAAGACCACGGAGCATCGGAGTTGTGCCAGAAGAGTCCCGGGCTGCCCATGAGAGTGGGGGGCACGCCCACCCCCTACGGCACGCCCCCCACTCTCGTGGGAAGCCCGGGACTCTTCTGGCCCAACTCTGATGCTCAGTGGTATTATTTTGGGTCATATCTCGTGGAAGCCCGGAGACCCACCCTGACGTGAAACCTACGCCAAAAAATTCCTATAAATACAGAAACCTTCAAGAAATAACCTTGATCGGAAGTTCCGCCGCCGCAAGCCTCTGTAGCCACGAGAAATCAATCTAGGCCCTCTCCGACACATTGCCTGAGGGGGCCATCATCACCGGAGGCCATGGAGGAGGATCTCGGAGGGGCCATCATCACCATGAAGGCCAAGAACCAAAGGGGGAAAACCACGGAGGAGAAAGCACAAGGGGGAGAACCTCTCCTCCTCTCTCTTGGTGGCACCGGAGTGCCATCATGAGAGGAATCATCGTCGCGGTGATCGTCTTCATCAACATCACCATCATCGTCACCATCCTCATCTCTTTTACGCGGTCCACTCTCCCGCACCCCGTTGTAATCCCTACTTGAACATGGTGCTTTATGCCACATATTATGATCCAATGATGTGTTGCCATCCTATGATGTTTTGAGTAGATATCTTTTGTCCTTGAGTTGATTGATGGTCTAGATTGGTATGAGTTGTATGTTTTATTTTGGTGCTGTCCTATGGTGCCCTCCGTGTCGCGCAAGCGTGAGGGATTCCCGCTATAGTGGGTTGCGTGAGTGACTGAAACACAAACCCGAGTAAGGGGGTTGTTGCGTATGGGATAAAGGGGACTTGATGCTTTAATGCTATGGTTGGGTTTTACCTTAATGATCTCTAGTAGTTGCGGATGCTTGCTAGAGTTCCAATCATAAGTGCATATGATCCAAGTAGAGAAAGTATGTTAGCTTATGCCTCTCCCTCGTATGAAATTGCAATGACGACTACCGATCTTGTTAACAATTGCCTAGGACAATTCCACACACCGATCCACCATTATTCCACACTCGCTATTTAAAATATTTAGTAATATATTCTAACTTTATGAGAACAGCACCTACTTTCATATTTTAGCTCTCCGATATCATGCAAAGTTATCATCTTTTTACCCACAACGTGGTTTTATTTCTTGTATCTAGTTGGAAGCAAACGTTCGGTGCACGTAGAGTCGTATCAGTGGTAGATAGGGCTTGAGAGAATATTGATCTTACCTTTAGCTCCTTGTGGGTTTGACACTCCATACTTATCAATTCCTCCTTTGGGAATTGCTACGATGATTCCCTGCACTTGGGGATTATCAAGCTCTTTTCTGGCGCCGTTGCCGGGGAGCAATAGCGTGGGGTTGACATTCTCGTGTGTGCTTGTTTGCTTTCTTCACTAAGTAGATTTTGTTTTTCCTTTTAGTTTCTGTTTAGTTGTGGGTGAAACATAATTTTTTTTAAAATAACGAAAATACAAAAAAATATATTTACTTGCCTCTCATGCCTAAAAAAAGTTTTTCAAAAAGAGAAGTGATTGGAAAGTTATGCATTGAAGAAGTGAGGGTCGACCTTGAGCACTTGTGTTCATGCTCACGGAAACAATGTAGAATTTTTCATGGAATTTTCTCTGTAATTAATTATCCCCTTGTATATATCCTTTCTATTATAAAAATAATGTGCCAAGCTTTGGTTTTAGTATGATAAGATTGCTTGCTTACTTTGTGCAGAACAAAAACTGAAACTTTGGCTGTAGTGCATGAATTTACATTTTTTACTGGTAAGTCAAATGGGTCTGAAACGTTTTGCACATTACTTCTGTACAAAGTTTTCATATTTTCAAATTTATTTCATAATTTTTGGAGTTACAGAAGTTTACTAAACTTCCAGATTACTACAGACTGTCCTGTTCTTGACAGATTCTGTTTTTCGTGTGTTGTTTGCCTATTTTGATGCATCTATGGCTAGTATGTAAGGGTGTGAACCATAGAGAAGTTGGAATACAGTAGGTTAACACCAATATAAACAAAGAATGAGTTAATTACAGTAACTTAAAGTGGTAGTTTGCTTTATTACACTAACGGATCTCACAAGTTTTTGTTTAAGTTTTTGTGAATGAAGTGTTTGAAGAACGAGGAGTTACCGATGTGAGAAGAATAAAGAGAGACAAGAGTTAAAGCTTGGGGATGCCCAAGGCACCCCAAGTAAATATTTCAAAGGATACTCAAGCATCTAAGCTTGGGGATGCCCCGGTTGGCATACCATCTTTCTTCTTCAACAAATATCGGTATACCTTGGTTTTTGTTTTGTTCACATGATTTGTGTCCTCTGTGTTTTTATTTTTCTTTAAGAATCATGCTAGTATGAGATAGCTATTCATTGATTTATAGAATACTTCATGTGCTTCACTTATATCTTTTAAGTATGATCATATAGAATTGCTCTTGGTGCTTCACTTAAATCGTTTGAGTATGGTTTTATAGAATGCTTCGTGTGCTTCACATATATATTTCGAGCTTGGATATTGGCTAGTCTATATTAATTGTAGAATGCTCCAGGAACTTCACTTATATCTTTTGGAGTATGAATAATACTATAATTTAAAGTGGGTTTGGAATAGTGTCAACTTTAGGAATTAGTGATCCCACTATCTTGGAGGGTGTTGAATCTTCGTACGATATTTATGAAAGTGGATTTGGAAGAGTGTCAACTTTAGTTAGTATTCCACTATTTTGGAAGAGGTTCCAATTGAGTATGAGAACAAAGTTGCTATCCATGATGCTACTGAAAAGTATTATGAGGGAGGAATATGTGCTTGTAGGAGTTCCAATAATATCAAGTTTCCTCTCTATGTGCTTAAAGTTTTGAAGTTATACTTGTTTTGCCTTCCTATGCTAGTTGACTTTTCTTCCTATAAATTGTGTGCTCAAAAAATCCCTAGGCATAGGAAGTGAGTTAGATTTAAATGTGCTAGTCATATTCTTCATGATGCTCTCTTTGTGTTTCAACTCTTTTCTTTTATGCGAGCATCATTGAAATCATCATGCCTAGCTAAAAGGCATTAAAGAAAAGCGCTTGTTAGGAGACAACCCAATATTTTCCCCTACTGTTTTTTGTGTGTATACATGATTAAGCTACTGCAGTAATCATGTTTTATAGCTTTTGTTTCAATAAAGTGCCAAGTAAGACCTTTGGGAAGACTTGGGTGAAAGTTAATGTGATCTTGCTGTAAAAAACAGAAACTTTGCGCTCACGACATTAGCTGTCATTTTTTTTACAAAAGAGTGCTTTTGCGTTGATTCTTTTTTCAGAATATTAATAGACAAATTCCTCACGTTCACAAATTTATTTCATAATTTTTGGAGTAGCAGAAGTATGGTTATTGTTCAGATCATTACAGATTGTTCTGTTTCTGACAGATTCTGTTTTCATTGCATAGTTTGCTTGTTTTCTAGTTTCTATGGCTTATATTTCCCAATATAAATTGTCGAAATGATATGGTATAGTAGGAATTATGTGAAAACAATTATGAACATTGTCTTTTACAGTAGCAAAGTGCATGGTTTATTCTTTATCATACTAACCTATCTCACGAAGTTCCATTAAGTTTTGTGTGATTAAAGTTTTCAAGTTTTGGGTGAGATATCGAAATGAGGAGAATAAGGAGTGGAAAGACCCTAAGCTTGGGGATGCCCAAGGCACCCCAAGGTAATATTCAAGGAAGACTCAAGCGCCTAAGCTTGGGGATGCCCCAGAATGCATCCCCTCTTTCGTCTTCAAAACTATCGGTATACCTTACTCGGAGCTATATTTTTATTTGTCACATGATATGTGTTTTTCTTGGAGCGTATTTCCAATTTTATTTGCTGTTTGAATAAAATCATTGGATCTGAAATATTTAATAAAAAGGAACCCTCCCATGGCTAGTTAATTATTCGACTACTCAGTGTCCCTCACTCATATCTTTTGGAGTAGTTTGTCATTCACTCATGTGCTTCATGTATATCCTATGAGTAAATGGGGGAACGAATTGAATGTCATAAGTCTGAATTTCTATATGTTTCATATGCTTATAACATGGATAGTAATGACTTCACTATAAATAGTATGAGGCATAAAAGTTGTTGAGAGTTGGCAAACGTAGTTTTGGTCATCGTTGCAATTAATAGGAAGTAATAAGGAAAGAGAGGTTCACATAAAAATATATTATCTTGGACATCTTTTATGATTGGGAGCACTCATTAAGTATGACATGCTAAAAGAGATGACGTTGGACAAGGAAGACAACGTAATGGTTTATGTTTTCTCACTTCTCAGTTAAAGTATATTATCATTGACCTTCCAAATATGTTGAGCTTGCCTTTCCCCCTCATGCTAGCAAAATTCCTTGCACCAAGTAGAGATACTACTTGTGCTTCCAAATATCCTTAAACCCAGTTTTGCCATGAGAGTCCACTATACCTACCTATGGATTGAGTAAGATCCTTCAAGTAAGTTGTCATGTTGCAGGCAATACAAATTGCTATCTAAATATGTATGACTTATTAGTGCAGAGAAAATAAGCTTTGTACGATCTTGTTGTGGAAGCAATAAAAGCGACGGACTGCATAATAAAGGTCCACCTACAAGGGGCAATATAAAGTGACGTTCTTTTGCATTAAGATTTTAGGCATCCAACCCTAAATGCACATGACAACCTCTACTTCCCTCTGTGAAGGGCCTATATTTTACTTTATGTTTTTACTTTATGCTTGAGTCAAGGTGATCCTCACCTTTCCCTTTTTCATTTTATCCTTTGGCAAGCTCCTCGTGTTTGAAAGATCATGATATATATATCCAATTGGATGTAAGTTAGCATGGGATATTACTGTTGACATCACCTAAAGGTGAATACGTTGGGAGGCAACAGAATAAGCCCCTATCTTTCTTAGTGTCCGGGTGAAACTCCATAACCACAAGTATTGCGTGAGTGTTAGCAATTGTAGAAGACTATATGATAGTTGAGTATGTGGACTTGCTGAAAAGCTCTATTCTTGACTCTTTCTGATGTTATGATAAATTGCAATTGCTTCAATGACTGAGATTATAGTTTGTTAGTTCTCAATGAAGTTTCTGAACCATACTTGACAATGTGAATAGATTGTTACTTGATCATAAAAAGTTTTATAAGATAAGCTACTATTATGACACACAATGATGCTAGAAAAGGTTATTGAAATTATCATAGATCAAACTTGTACACCTGCTAGCATTCACACTTCATAAATTATTTCTTTTATCATTTACCTACATGAGGATGAGCAGGAATTAAGCTTGGGGATGCTGATACGTCTCCAACGTATCTATAATTTATGAAGTATTCATGCTATAATATTATCCATCTATGATGTTTTATATGCATTTATATGCCATTTTATATGATCTTTGGGACTAACCTATTAACCTAGAGCCCAGTGCCAGTTTCTGTTTTCTCCTTGTTTTTGAGTTCTACAGAAAAGGAATACCAAACAGAGTCCAATTGACATGCCAATTTTTGATGATTTTTTATGGACCAAAAGAATACCACGGAGCATCGGAGTAGGGACAGAAGAGTCCCGGGCTGCCCACGAGAGTGGGGGCGCGCTCACCCCCTAGGGCGCACCCCCTATCTCGTGGACAGCCCGGAGACCCCCCCTGACGTGAAACCTACGCCGAAAATTCCTATAAATACAGAAACCTTCGGGAAATAACCTAGATCAGAAGTTCCGCCGCCGCAAGCCTCAGTAGCCATGAGAAATCAATCTAGGCCCTCTCCGGCACCCTGCCGAAGGGGTCATAATCACCGGAGGCCATGGAAGAGGATCTCAGAGGGGCCATCATCGCCATGAAGGCCAAGGACCAGAGGGGGAAAGCCATGGAGGAGGAAGCACTAGGGGGAGAACCTCTCCTCCTCTCTCTTGGTGGCACCAGAGTGCCATCGGGAGGGGAATCATCGCCGCGGTGATCGTCTTCATCAACATCACCATCATCATCACCACCCTCATCTCTTTTACGCGGTCCACTCTCCCGCACCCCGCTGTAATACCTACTTGAACATGGTGCTTTATGCCACATATTATGATCCAATTATGTGTTTCCATCCTATGATGTTTTGAGTAGATATCTTTTGTCCTTGAGTTGATTGATGGTCTAGATTGGTACAAGTTGTATGTTTTATTTTGGTGTTGTCCTATGGTGCCCTCCGTGTCGCGCAAGCATGAGGGATTCCCGCTGTAGGGTGTTGAAATACGTTAATGATTTGCTTATAGTGGGTTGCGTGAGTGACTGAAACACAAACCCAAGTAAGGGGGTTGTTGCGTATGGGATAAAGGGGACTTGATGCTTTAATGCTATGGTTACGTTTTACCTTAATGATCTCTAGTAGTTGCGAATTCTTGCTAGAGTTCCAATCATAAGTGCATATGATCCAAGTAGAGAAAGTATGTTATCTTATGCCTCTCCCTTGTATGAAATTGCAATGACGACTACCGATCTTGTTAACAATTGCCTAGGACAATTCCGCACACCGATCCACCATTATTCCACACTCGCTATTTATAATATTTAGTAATATATTCTAACCTTATGATAACAACACCTACTTTCATATTTTAGCTCTCTGATATCATGCAAAGTTATCCTCTTTTTACCCACAACGCAGTGTTATTTCTTGTTTCTAGTTGGAAGCAAACGTTCGGTGCACGCAGAGTCGTATGAGTGGCAGATAGGGCTTGAGAGAATATTGATCTTACCTTTAGCTCCTTGTGGGTTCGACACTCCATACTTATCACTTCCACCTTTGGGAATTGCTACGATGATTCCCTGCACTTGGGGATTATCAATGAATAGTTGCAGGTGGAGGCTGGAGGAGGTCGACGGTGGATGAACAGGAGACCGTGGAGGCAGTCGATGGTGGATGAACAGTAGCACGTGGAGGTAGTCAACGGTGGAGATGAACAGTATCCCGTGGAGTCCCGTGTTGCGGTACGGCACTCCCCTCCCGATGAACAGGACCCCCGTTTCGACTGTAGCACTCCAACATAAGTTCGTTTACTCTGTTTTATGGTACACTACACCCCTCCCGATCAACAGGAGCCTGTTTCGACCGTAGGAGGTCCGTTTCCTCCGTTTTGCGGTATGCCAGACCCCTCCCGATGAACAAGATCCCGTTTCCACCGTGGTCGGTCGAACACAAGGCCGTTTCCTCCGTTCTGTAATACGCCAGGCCTCGTTTCCATCGACTGTTCCGTCCAAGCCGGTTGGCTCCCGATGAACACGACGACGCATTCCATTCCGACCCAGCCGGTTGCCTCCCCATGAACACGATGACGGCGCAACTTCTCCGTTCTGATCCAGCCATGTACACGAGTCCTGGCCATACGTATGCACGAGTAGGCGTTCGAGACCCGCCCGTATGTACGTATGTGGCCATATTTTCTTTCTTGCAACCTGGCCGCTGTACGTACGTGTACATGCTACGTGCGTGCCTCTACTACGACACGTGCGCGCCTCTACATCGACCAGTATGTACGTACACGTTCGCGACCCGAATGACAATGCTACGTACACTTCGACCAGGTGGGTCCCGACAGTCAGGCACTTCCTTGCATGCGAAGATGTAGCTGGTGGGTCCCAGCAGTCAGGGGGGGCAAATCATTTTTTTGCCCGTAATATAGACGCACTTCCTTATGTGCGAAGATGTAGC
The DNA here is from genome assembly GCF_018294505.1 of Triticum aestivum. Taxonomy (NCBI): domain Eukaryota; kingdom Viridiplantae; phylum Streptophyta; class Magnoliopsida; order Poales; family Poaceae; genus Triticum; species Triticum aestivum. Next base: position 418,789,032 of record NC_057801.1, on the reverse strand, counting down.
TTGTGGGTCCTAGCAGTCAGGGGGGAAACATTTTTTTTGCGAAATACGGTGGCCCGTCCAGTGAGTCCCTGTTGTCCAGTGGAGGAATCATTATTTTCTGCGTAATAAGGAGGCACTTCCTTGCTCCGGCCGTGGACCTAGCTGTCAGCCTCTCCACTTACAGTACTCTTCCGATGGAAGTCGTTCGTTGACCACATTGACCACTGATACGTCTCCAACGTATCTATAATTTATGAAGCATTCATGCTATTTTATTATCTGTTTTGAATGATTACGCGCTTTATTATACGCTTTTATATTACTTTTGGGACTAACCTATTAACTGGAGGACCAGCCCATATTGCTGTTTTATTGCCTATTTCAGTATTTTGAAGAAAAGGAATATCAAACGGAGTCCAAACGGAATGAAACCTTCGGCAGCGTGATTTTTGGAACGAACGTGACCCAGGAAACTTGGAGTGCAAGCCAGGGGAGCATCAAGGAAGCCACGAGATAGGGGGGCACGCCCATCCCCCCCTGGGCGCGCCCTACCCTCTCGTGGCCCACTCGAGGCTCCCCTGACCGACTTCTTTCGCCTATATATTCCCATATACCCTAAAAATATCGAAACAAAAGATAGATCGGGAGTTCCGCCGCCGCAAGCCTCTGTAGCCACCAAAAACCTCTCGGGAGCCCGTTCCGGCACCCTGCCGGACGGGGAACCCATCACCGGTGGCCATCTTCATCATCCCGGCGCTATCCACGACGAGGAGGGAGTAGTTCACCCTCGTGGCTGAGTGTATGTACCAGTAGCTATGTGTTTGATCTCTCTATCTCTCGTGTTCTCTCTATGGCACGATCTTGATGTATCGCGAGCTTTGCTATTATAGTTGGATCTTATGATGTTTCTCCCCCTCTACTCTCTTGTGATGAATTGAGTTTTCCCTTTGAAGTTATCTTGTCGGATTGAGTCTTTAAGGATTTGAGAACACTTGATGTATGTCTTGCCGTGTTTATCTGTGGTGACAATGGGATATCACGTGCCACTTGATGTATGTTTTGGTGACCAACTTGCGGGTTCTGCCCGTGAACCTATGCATAAAATTTGGCACACGTTTTCGTCTTGACTCTCCGGTAGAAACTTTGGGGCACTCTTTGAAGTACTTTGTGTTGGTTGAATAGATGAATCTGAGATTCTGTCATGCATATCGTATAATCATGCCCACGGATACTTGAGGTGACAATGGAGTATCTAGGTGACATTAGGGTTTTGGTTGATTTGTGTCTTAAGGTGTTATTCTAGTACGAACTCTTGAATAGATTGATCCAAAAGAATAACTTTGAGGTGGTTTTGTACCCTACCATAATCTCTTTGTTTGTTCTCCGCTATTAGTGGCTTTGGAGTGACTCTTTGTTGCATGTTGAGGGATTGTTATATGATCTATCTATGTTATTATTGTTGAGAGAACTTGCACTAGTGAAAGTATGAATCCTATGCCTTGTTTCCTATCATTGCAATACCGTTTACGCTCACTTTTATCATTAGTTACCTTGCTGTTTTTATATTTTTAGATTATAAATACTCATATCTACCATCCATATTGCACTTGTATCACCATCTCTTCGCCGAACTAGTGCACCTATACAATTTGCCATTGTATTGGGTGCGTTGGGGACACAAGAGACTTTTTGTTATTTGTGTGACGCCCCCGATTCAATCGTACACTAATCATGCACGCAAATGTGTACGATCAAGATCAGGGACGGGAAGATATCACAACACAACTCTAAAACATAAATAAGTCATACAAGCATCATAATACAAGCCAGGGGCCTCGAGGGCTCGAATACAAGTGCTCGATCATAGACGAGTCAGCGGAAGCAACAATATTTGAGTACAGACATAAGTTAAACAAGTTTGCCTTAAGAAGGCTAACACAAACTGGGATACAGATCGAAAGAGGCACAGGCCTCCTGCCTGGGATCCTCCTAACTACTCCTGGTCGTCGTCAGTGGGCTGCACGTACTAGTAGACACCTCCAGTGTAGTTGTCGTCGTCGACGGTGACGTCTGGCTCCTGGGCTCCAGCATCTGGTTGTGACAACCAGAAAGAAAGGAAAGGGGGGAAAAGGGGGTAGAAAGCAACCGTGAGTACTCATCCAAAGTACTCGCAAGCAAGGATCTACACTACATATGCATGAGTATATGTGTAAAGGTCCATATCAGTGGACTGAACTGCAGAATGCCAGAATAAGAGGGGGATAGCTAATCCTGTCGAAGACTACGCTTCTGGAAGCCTCCGTCTTGCAGCATGTAGAAGAGAGTAGACTGAAGTCCTCCAAGTAGCATCACGGACCTCCGCCAACTCGACGAAGGCCACGGCTTGGCTCGGAGATGGACGGGGTGAGCGCAATGAGCTCGCGGACGAGGCCGCATGCGGTAATGGCGACGGCGGCAGTGCGAGCCATCTATGGTGCATGAGGAGGAACCAGAGGAAGGAGGAGGGTGCGGAGGCTTACGACGCGGCACACGGAGGCCCTCGAGTGAACGGGAGCGCAGAGGGAGGCCTGTGGCTCCGGTGATCATCGATGACCACCGAGAAGGGGAAGAGGGCGATGGCGACATCGCCGACCTCCCCGACTCCAGCTGACGGACGAGGACGGTGAAGCGGAGGACGGCACGCCTCCATGGCTCGGTTGTTAGGCTTAGGGACGCTGGTAGCCACGGAGACGATGCAGAACGGCGGCGACCGCGCTGGAGCGTCGATGGGGAACGAGGGGGGAGAGGCGAGGAGCGGGCAGAGAGGGCAAGGGGAATCTATGAGTGAGTGGAGGTAGGTGGGGAAGGCCTCGAGGAGCCAGAGGGGGGCGCTCTTATCCACCCGCGGCGTTGCCGGCGAGGTGGTCGGGCGGCGACGAACCCCTGTAGTGGTCTGAGACCGAGGAACAGGGCGGGGGAGAGAGACCGGTGTGAGGGGGTAACTGGGCTGGCAATGGTGGGTTAGGTGGGCCGGCCCAGGTGGGTTTGATCCAGGGAGGGGGTTGCTCTCTCTCTTTATTTTGTTTTCTGTTTGTCTTTTCCTTTTTATTTATTTTCTTTTAGTTTCCTTTTATTTTTGTTTTAGCAAATTACCAAAATGGCACCTAATTTGATGTTACCAAATATTCCACTGCCACATTAACTTGCTACCCAAGCTAACATAGTTTCGTAATTATTTAATATCTAAAAGTATTTTAAATATTATTTTTCGCTACTATTTTATTTATTTTATAGTATTAAATATTTTATACAGGTGTGGTTTCTCCACCAGAATTACTTATGCATTATTTGGCACCTCCCGAACAATTTGGTTTTAATATTTGAAAACCTCTTTTTTTGCCTTTAATTAAATTTTGAATTTGTTTCGGTTTTGAATTGTCGAAGTTTATCAACGGTAACCGAGGTGACATGGCATCATTATTGGGGGATCAGTGTAGCTTAATTATCGAGGCGTCACAATTCTCCTCCACTACAAGAAATCTCGTCCCGAGATTTAAGAGGTAGTGAAAGGGGGGAAGGTTTGGTAACGAATCTAGCAGGTCTTCTCATCCTGGCTTGCTCTTCTCGAAGAGGTCGGTCCAATATATTGATGTCTTCATTTCTCTGCTTTAGGTCATCATGATGAAGTCGGCGTCCTTTCTTCAGGAACTCCATCATACTTACGAAAGAATAAAGAGCGGGCATTCCGGGAGAACAGACCTCTGCAAGGTTGACTATCTGGTCGATAACATCGGGGAGGGTGGTGGATAGCAACTCTTGAATTGAAACTTAAGAAAATATCGTGAGCCAAGTAAGAAGGTGCAAAATAGAAGTTTCAAACGCATAGGCAATCGTTCGTTGCCTAAAACAAAGTGTGAAGGGGTTCAGAGCAACATGCATAAGTATTGTGTTTCATACCAGAATTGATGATCTCTGGAAGGTGGCTCATGAATTACATACGAAGCCAAGAGTGAGGAATAACTTTGGAAACAGGGGGTGTACAGGAGAGTCAGGTTTTGATCCTGTGAAACTGTGGGTTATGGGCCCACCATGTGGGTTAAAGTAGGAAGGGCGGTGACACCTTCCACGGTCATGATTGCAAGGCATGTCAGAGGGTAGCCTGTCAGTTATATGTCAGCAACAACATCGGTACCAAGGGCGAGGGACGAAGAGAACCATTTTCCTGCTCGTTGAAACGAGGCGGACCAATAGGCAAAGTTCTCATCCATTGGTGGCTACTGGAATGTTATCGACAAATGCAACAGGGTCTTGCTAACAGAATTGTACACTGGGGGTGTTTACATAAGCAGGAGAATATTACTGCTTAGATCATATAGATCACAAGCAATGTTAAACCAACCAATGGAAAGGAAAATATGATTATCAGATTAAATAGAATGATGGAAAGGAAAATGTGTTTTAAACACATATTTCAAGGGTATAACCTTCCCGAGGACAAGCAGAGCATGATATCCATGACAGGATATAATGTAGAAACTCTTTAGGTAGGGGAGAGAAATTTCATGACATTACCCATACAACGGTGCTTGGATAATGGATAAAGAAAATTTAGCATTGTGCTTCCAATGTTCTTTATTGAAGCTTGGAGTACCAGAACATGCTTCGAGATAACATTGACATGGTCCGCAAGCAAAGGTCAGACTTTGGATACACAAGAGATCCATCAGGAACATCTTATAGAATAAGCCTTACAATTTCCTCATGGAAGAATGGTTAACCTTGCTAAAAAGGAAGAACTTAACAATGGGTCCTCCGGCCAGGTGTGCTAGGTATGACATCACCTTACTAGGCTATATAAATACCAATGTTATAACTTTTGAAAATATGTTCCAACCATCATATCCGACCGAGATTTAGATCTGATTGGTGTCAGGATACCTCAGACTTAGGATGCCTGAGAAGAGAAGGTGCGACACCAATTGACGAGACGACAATGTGAGATTCTCGGGAAATGAACTATGGAAGTGAGTTCCGAGACAAGAGTTCATCATTAAACCAAGGAGAGAGTGGGGAGGTGGCTGATGAACTCAACGACAATTCATTGAGATTTTCAAAAAGATGGATTTCCACAACTATGTGAACAAGGAGATAACACTAGTCAGATCAAATATACAATGATGTATGCTCGAGGAAAAACATCCACAATTAAACATTGATCGGAACTGCACCTAGAAGTATGGACTAAGTAGCACGATCAATGTTAGAATGGTGATTTGATAACCAAAAGACTTAGAATGAAACTATCGGCCATTCACTTCAAAGAAAATAGGGTTGCTAGAAGTTTTGAATTCACTCATCATAGTTCAATTGTCAGTATTCTGGTTGGAACAACATGGGGACCAAGAAATGAACGGAGATGACGAGAAGTATTACTATATCAAGAATTTTTAAGAGGTGGTGAAATTCTCACAACATTCTTGACATAAAGATGGTAATACTCCAAGGTAAGGAAGAACAAATGCTGGATAGCAAGGAACTCAAGGTATAACACAGAACACAAACAAGTTTGTGTTGGAGGGAAGGCAATAAAGTGGTCGATGACAACACAAATCATCGAGGGCAAGGATGGTATTTCTCGTCATGAATTCAATTGTTATCCTGGAAGAGCTCATAAGGTTGATGATGATCACGACACATTTGTCGAGAGATTTCATGAAGATGTAATCAATCAGCGACGACATCAAGTCAAAGGAATGAGGTAGCGGAAGGTTATTGGAACCATGGGTAGGACACAAACTTGTAATCAAGATTGTTGTTCAAGGCGAACTGATATGACGAGGAAGATCGACGTAAGCTTAGCTGATCGTCGAAAATTTTTGTGCTCCAGGAAGAAGGACCAGGTAGCACAGTTAAAATTTAGCACGGTAATGATATAGCCGATCAGGCTAGGGAAGACGTGATCGCGTACAAACTCGTAAGCAAAGAAGATTACTAAGAGTTGTTTAATCGCGATGTGGACTCGAGTCAGTTATCGGTGTCTTTGAGTGTTTAATAACTCAGAGCCCATGAAAAATTGGAATCAATGAGAATGTAGCACTTGATGAAGAACTCATAAGAAGTTATGCAGTCCCATGATAATCTTGAGATACCAGGGGGGTGATACTCGACGACAAGTCGAAGTAGAGGTTGGACTGGGATACTACTCCGCAGAAGACAAGTGCTTAAACTTGCACAAGAAATGGTATTTAAAGGAGAACATGGTCGGAACCATGATTTCAAAAGGCCAGATCCCAGATATAAGATGAACTTATACCAAAGGGATAATTAATTTAAGAGAAACTTTAATGATACGATCTACATCGTGTCCATGGGCATAAACACAAAGTTCAAGGTCGACTCCCACTCCTCTAATGCATAACCTTTCATTCACTTCTCATTTTCGAAGAAGTTGTAATGTTGAAATTTTATCTAGCAAAATACCAGAAGAGTATGACTCATGAAAACTTTCAAGTTCACACATAATAAGGAAGGTATAGGTTCAACCCGTCAGGGTATCGTGGAAACATATACCACAAGCTTCAATAGTAAGTACCACCAGCTCGAAAGCAGAGCATGGTTGGCCAAGCAGATGATACAACATACCAAAGGCACTATGTATCAGGGGAAGAACTCACAAGGTGATTTGACTATGAAGGACACTGTCGGATAACAATCCAACAATGGATCGGGTGATCCACAACGGAGCTGATGTGAGTATCGGTACTCCATCAGAGGAAGAAAGAATGCACGAGCATCATATTATAGAACATCGGAATAATTTGATGCTTAGATAACAAAGGAATTATGATTTCCAAAACAAAGGATCAGAAGCAGTCGCTCTGATCAAGGATGGATAAGTTGGATAGACCAGAGGCACAATTGGCGACAAATTGTTTGGTCGAGAACCAGCTCATGTTCAAAAATGATGTCTGAGCCGAAAAGATAATTTAGAAGGGTTGATAGATGATTGTGTGCATTCACACACATGTTGAATCAATAGGATCAAAACGACGGTGTCAAAAGATACTAGTGTATATTGCCAGATATATGGGAAGCATCCATAATGCTAGTAGACAAGTATTTGCAGAGCATTAAAGCTGCTAAGGATTTTTGGAGGATTGAATAGTATTTTGAAGACTTTTGCGAAACACGTAAACAACTGGGGATGGGCGGATATTCGATAAGTGCGAGGAATTATCCGTAGGGGTATTCGGGTGGCTTAGAACTGCAAGGCAGTAGCCACAAAGTATTCTCGGAGCAATAGAGAATTTTCGGCGTATCTTGTAATAACAAGATCAATTGGATTGAAAGGGCAAGTGTATGTAGTTATCCATAATGATATACACTAGCAGGGAATTTGCAAACACAGTGGGCACAAGTATCGAGGGAACATCGGAGAGTAACTTTGGAATCTTCTAGTGCATCGGGTGATCACCTGTATTGAGTGGCTCTCCAGGAGGAAGTAGTTACGAGAACCTAGAGTTAGATTTAGTAAAATCATTTAACCCGAATAGAAGAGAGATCAGAGGCCCAGAGTATAGACGAGGAGTAAAAGATCCTAATACCACCCAATGGCGACGTGGGCCCATGGGCCGCACAGCCAAGTTAGTAAAACAATTTTCGTCGACTAGACTCAACTTCGGCCAAAGAGTGTGGAAAGGGAATTCCTACAGGCAGTCGGCTCTGATACCAACTTGTGACGCCCCCGATTCAATCGTACACTAATCATGCTTGCAAATGTGTACGATCAAGATCAGGGACTCACAGGAAGATATCACAACACAACTCTAAAACATAAATAAGTCATACAAGCATCATAATACAAGCCAGGGGCCTTGAGGGCTCGAATACAAGTGCTCGATCATAGATGAGTCAGCGGAAGCAACAATATCTGAGTACAGACATAAGTTAAACAAGTTTGCCTTAAGAAGGCTAACACAAACTGGGATACAGATCGAAAGAGGCGCAGGCCTCCTGCCTGGGATCCTCCTAACTACTCCTGGTCGTTGTCAGCGGGCTGCACGTAGTAGTAGACACCTCCAGTGTAGTAGTCGTCGTCGACGGTGGCGTCTGGCTCCTGGGCTCCAGCATCTGGTTGCGACAACCAGAAAGAAAGGAAAGGGGGGAAAAGGGGGGAGAAAGCAACCGTGAGTACTCATCCAAAGTACTCGCAAGCAAGGATCTACACTACATATGCATGAGTATATGTGTAAAGGGCCATATCAGTGGACTGAACTGCAGAATGCCAGAATAAGAGGGGGATAGCTAATCATGTCGAAGACTACGCTTCTGGCAGCCTCCGTCTTGCAGCATGTAGAAGAGAGTAGACTGAAGTCCTCCAAGTAGCATCGCATAGCATAATCCTACCTGGCGATCCTCTCCTTGTCGCCCTGTTAGAGAGCGATCACCGGGTTGTATCTGGCACTTGGAAGGGTGTGTTTTATTAAGTATTCGATTCTAGTTGTCATAAGGTCATGGTACAACTCCGGGTCGTCCTTTTACCGAGGGACACGGCTATTCGAATTGATAAACTTCCCTGCAGGGGTGCACCACATAACCCAACACGCTCGATCCCATTTGGCCAGACACACTTTCCTGGGTCATGCCCGGCCTCGGAAGATCAACACGTCGCAGCCCCACCTAGGCCTAACAGAGAGGTCAGCACGCCGGTCTAACTCCTACGGTGCAGGGGTCTGGGCCCATCGCCCATTGCACACCTGCACGTTGCGCGGGCGGCTGAAAGCAGAACTAGCCCCCTTAATACAAGAGCAGGCTTACGTTCCAATCCGGCACGTGCCGCTCAGTCGCTGACGTCTGGAAGGCTTCGGCTGATACCACGACGTCGAGTGCCCATATCTTTCCCATGTAGTTGGTTAGTGCGTATAGACCAAATGGCCAGACTCAGATCAAATACCAAGATCTCGTTAAGCGTGTTAATTGATGTAACCGCAGACATCGACCAGGGCCAGGCCCACCTCTCACCTAGGCGGTCTCAACCTGCCCTATCGCTCCACCACAAAGATCCACATAGAGGGCCGTCGGGACAAAGGTCCTTTCAGCCCCCAATCCGTGAATCACTCGCGGGTACTCTTCGAGCGGACCCGACTTTAATCACCATATGTAGTATGTATATATGTATAGTATATACCCGCGATCACCTCCCGAGTGATCACGGCCCAATAGTATAGCGGATAAGGTATACTAAGCATTTAGGATTGCGGATAAGGTATCAATGACTGTAGCAACAATGACAGGCTATGCAACAGAATAGAAGTAACCGAACAGTAACATGCTACACTACTCTAATGCAAGCAGTATAGAGAAGAATAGGCGATATCTGGTGATCAAGGGGGGGGGGGCTTGCCTGGTTGCTCTGGCAAGAAAGAGGGGTCGTCAACTCCGTAGTCGAACTGGGCAGCAGCAGCGTCGGTCTCGTAGTCTACCGGAGAGAAGAGGGGGAAGAAACAATGAATACATGCAAACAGATGCATATCGATGCATGACATGACAAGTAACGATGCTAGGTGTGCCCAATCGCGGTAGTAGGTGATACCGACGAAGGGGGAAAACATCCGGGAAAGTATTCCCGGTGTTCCGCGTTTTCGGACAGATGAACCGGAGGGGGAAAGCTGCGTGTTTGCTATGCTAGGGATGTGTGGCGGACGAACGGATTGCGTATCCGGATTCGTCTCGTCGTTCTGAGCAACTTTCATGTAGAATGTATTTTCATCCGAGTTACGGATTATTTTATATGATTTTCTAAAGATTTAATCATTTTCTGATTTTAATTATTTATTTAAGGGACAATTGAATTTTTGCCCCTAGTTGGAACCTACCCACGGGTTTTGCCCTTACTTTTCAACTCTACTCAGTTTTGCCCTTAGATTTTCCTCTGAGGTCGCTCGAATGCCCTTTGACTGTTTGACCAATACTTTGAAAATTCATAACAAATTGGTATGAACTCAGAAAAATGCAAATAAGATATCAAAATGTTCAGATAAATATTACCTTTATGTGTATGTCATTTGCATTCAGGACAAAAGTACCATTTAAACAACCTAAGGTTATTAATGTTATTAGCATTAGTATAAATAAAAAGGTATAAAAATATATATATTCAGGAACAAAAATTACATGCAAGTGTAGGTGACATTTTCTGAACATTCTGATATCTTATTTGCATTTTTCTGAGTTCATATCAACTTGTGATGAACGCTCAAACTACTTTGACCATTATTTAGAAACATCATATAAAGTCGATATGAACTCGAAAAAAATGCAAATAAGATATTAGGATGTTCATAAAACGTCACCTGCATTTGCGTGTAATTTTTATTCTTGAAAAAATTATTGTTTATACCTTTTTATTTTTAATAATGTTAATAACATTAATAACCTTAGGTTGTTTAAACGGTACTTTTGTCCTGAATGCGAATGACATACACATAAAGGTAATGTTTATCTAAACATTTTGATATCTTATTTGCATTTTACTAAGCTCATATCAATTTGTTATGAATTTTCAAAGTATTGATCAAACGGTCAAAGGGCATTCAGGCGACCTCGGAGCAAAATCTAAGGGCAAAATTGAGCAGAGTCGAAAAGTAAGGGCAAAACCCGTGGGTAGGTTCCAACTAGGGGCAAAAATGCATTTGTCCCTTTATTTAAATCCAACATTATCCAGAACAGTACATGATGACGCAGGCATGACATCACAGTGATGTCAGCAGGTCAACTGGTCGGTTGACCAGTCAAACTAGACAGGTGGGTCCAGTGGGACCCACATGTCAGCCTCTGTTAGCTTAACAGTGGATCAAACTAATCTAACTAAGCTAGTTAGGGGTGTGGGCCCCATATGTCAGTGAGTGTTTAGGCTATTATAATTACTTTTATTTATAAAAACGTTTATAAACTAATTTTTGGAGTGGGGGGCCCACATCTCTGTGACAGAAGCCGGCCCAGTCAGCGTTGACCTCGGTCAACTGGTTAAAGGGAGGCCCCTGGGCCCACCAGTCAGTGGCCCAGGCGGTGCCACGTGGGTGCCACGTCGGTGACCCGCTGGAATCATGCCGGCGACCATTTCCGCAGCGGAAGTTCGCCGGAGTTGCTCGGATTTCCAGCACAGTGCACCATTCCGCACGTTTTCGGTGGCGTTCGAACGAGTAGATCATCTCGTGTCGATCTAGAGTGATCCCAGGTGCGGGGGTGGCCGGAGTGGAGCTCAACGACGACCGCGGGCGGCGCGGGAATACGGGCATCTCCGAAAACCACGCTACGCGCTGCGTTCTAGATGACAAACGGCGCTAGCGGGCTCTACGGACCTCCGGCAACTCGACGAAGGCCACGGCTTGGCTCGGAGATGGACGGGATGAGCGCAATGAGCTCACGGACAAGGCCGACGTCGCCGACCTCCCCGACTCCAGCTGACGGACGAGGACGGTGAAGCGGAGGACGACGCGCCTCCTAGGCTCGGTTGCTAGGCTCGGGGACGCTGGTAGCCGCGGGGACGACGGAGAACGGCGGCGACCGCGCTGGAGCATCGATGGGGAACGAGGGGGGAGAGTTGAGGAGCGGGCGGAGAGGGCAAGGGGAATCTGCGAGTGAGTGGAGGTAGGTGGAGAAGGCCTCGAGGAGCCGGAGGGGGGGCGCTCTTATCCACCCGCGGTGTTGCCGGCGAGGTGGTCGGGCGGCGACGAACCCCTGTAGCGGTCTGAGACCGAGGAACAGGGCGGGGGAGAGAGATCGGTGCGAGGGGGTAACTGGGCTGGCAATGGTGGGTTAGGTGGGCCGGCCCAGGTGGGTTCGGTCTAGGGAGGGGGGTTGCTCTCTCTCTTTATTTTGTTTTCTGTTTGTCTTTTCCTTTTTATTTATTTTCTTTTAGTTTCCTTTTATTTTTGTTTTAGCAAATTACCAAAATGGCAACTAATTTGATGTTACCAAATATTCCACTGCGACATTAACTTGCTACCCAAGCTAACATAGTTTCGTAATTATTTAATATTTAAAAGTATTTTAAATATTATTTTTTGCTACTATTTTATTTATTTTATAGTATTTAAATATTTTATACAGGTGTGGTTTCTCCACCATAATTAGTTATGCATTATTTGGCACCTCCCGAACAATTTGGTTTTAATATTTGAAAACCTCTTTTTTTGCCTTTAATTCAATTTTGAATTTGTTTCGGTTTTGAATTGTCAAAGTTTATCAACGGTAACCGAGGTGACATGGCATCATTATCGGGGGATCAATGTAGCTTAATTATCCGGGCGTCACAATTTGGTTGCAGGGTTGTTTGAGAGAGACCATCTTCATGCTACGCCTCCCACGGATTGATAAACCTTAGGTCATCCACTTGAGGGAAATTTGCTACTGTCCTACAAACCTGTGCACTTGCAGGCCCAACAACGTCTACAAGAAGAAGGTTGCGTAGTATAGATCAAGCTATTTCTGGCGCCGTTGCCGGGGAGGTGAGTGCTTGAAGGTATATCTTTAGATCTTGCAATCGAATCTTTTTGTTTCTTGTTTTATCACTAGTTTAGTCTATAAAAGAAAACTACAAAAAAAATGGAGTTAAGTTTGTCTCATACACTTCATATTTTTAATATCTTTCGTGAGTTTGATGAAAAGGAAAATTGTGCTCAAGTGCTAGAACAAGAAATCTATAAAATGTTTGATACTAAATCTTTGAATGATGAGCATGATTGCAATGTTGTTAGTATGAACTCGTTGAATATCCATAGTACTAATGATGATTGCACAAGTTATGATGAAAATATCTCTTATAAGCATGTCGTTTTTTGTGGAGTAGATTGGGTTTGCATGGACACACCAAATAGGGAAAATAGATATTGCAAGAGGCATAAGAATTTAGAAACTAAATTGTTGCAAGAAATCCTTGATGTTTGTGCTGAAAAATTCAATATTTTTCGCGCTCCTTGTGAACTTTGCAATGAACGTGCTCATTTAAATCTCCAATGCAAATTGTTTCATGACCGAATCGTGTCCAAGAATTGTGATAGCCTGATTACCCTTGGGCATCATAAAGAGCTTAGTCTTCTTTTGGGGTATGAGGAAATGAAACGTATAACTGAGGGTATTCCAAAATTTAATCTTGATAGATTTCTTGATTTTTATCTAGAGGATATTTATATGTTTTTTTTGCGGTGAATTGCATTGAAAATCCTTATATTGCCAATTACATAAAGAAAGGAAAGCAAATAGAAGATGATGAGAATACTAATGAAAGGGAAGAGACTTCCCAATCTCCTCCTATTATTTCTTATGATGAATCAGGTAACAAGGAGGAGCTTTCTATTCAACCAATCTCATCAATAAGGAGCTCAAAGAAGAAGGTTGAACCTACACATAATGTGAAGAAGAAAAAGAAAAGAAGGAGCAACACAGGTAAAAAGGTATCCCTCCCAAATGATGTTGCTCCTACTACTCATTGTGATGATGATAATTGCTATACTATTGGTGCTATCCATATTTTTAATGATGAGAGTGATTATGCTTATGATATGAAAGGGCCCAAGCTTGGGGAAGCTATGTTTGATTAGGATGAAATATTTGAGAATATATTTGCTGAAATTAATGTTTGTCCCAAGCTTGGGATGCTATGTTTAATAAAGATGATATTTTTAGCATCCCAAGTTTTGATATGCAAAGTTGTTATGATGATAGCATGCCTCTTACCTATGATGATTATATTGATGAAAGTGGTTTTGGAAGAGTGTCAACTTCAGGAAGTAGTTATCCCACTATTTTGGAGGATGTTGAATCTTATTGTGATGAATATGAAAGTGGATTTGGAAGAGTGTCAACTTTATTTAGTGATTCCACTATCTTGGGAGAGGTTTCAATCGATTATGATGAGAACGAAGTTGCTACTTATGATGATTATTGTGATTAAACTTATGCTATAAAAAGTAGTGATGATTATATTTACAAATCTTGTCATGATTATGATTACCCTTTTTCTGAACATTACTCTTTTAATGTGGAAACAATTTTTAGTGTTCAAGTCCCTTATGATACTCCCACTATTCTGAATGAGAAGAATTTTGCTTATGTGGAGAGTAGTAAAAATTCTATGCTTGTAGATCATGAAAAGGATGCTTTAGGTGCTGGTTATATTGTTGAATTCATTCATGATGCTACTGAAAATTATTATGAGGGAGGAACATATGCTTGTAGGAATTGCAATAATGTCAAGTTTCCTCTCTATGTGTTGAAAATTTTGAAGCTATGCTTGTTTTACCTTCATATGCTAGTTGATTATTGTTACCATAAGTTGTTTGTTCACAAAATCCCTATGCATAGGAAGTGGGTTAGGCTTAAATGTGCTAGTCATATGCTTCATGATGCTCCCGTTATGTTTCAATTCATATCTTTTATGTGAGCATTATTGTCATCATCATGCCTAGCTAGTAAAGCATTAAAGAAAAGCGCTTGTTGGGAGACAACCCAATATGTATCATTACTGTTTTTGTGTTTCCATATGATTATTCTACTTTAGTAACCATGTTTTATAGCTTTTGTTTCAATAAAGTGCCAAGTAAGACCTTTAGGATAGCTTATGTTGATCCTGCTGAGAATCAGAAACTTTTGCACCCAGTAAATTAGTTTTGTTAATTCACAGAAACATGCTATTGATCTGATTCTTTATGCTCTGGATTGGTACACGAACTACTTAGGACTTCCTAATTCGGTAGGATTTTTGTAGTTCCAGAAGTATACGTTTGATACAGATTACTACAGACTGTTCTGTTTTTAACAGATTCTGTTTTCTATGTGTTGTTTGCTTATTTTGATGAATCTATGAGTAGTATCGAAGGGTATGAACCATAGATAAGTTGGAGTACAGTAGATATTACACCCATATGAATTTACAATGAGTTCATTACAGTACCTAAGTGATGGTTTTATTTTCTTATACTAACGGAGCTTACGAGTTTTCTGTTGAGTTTTGTGTTGTGGAGTTTTCAAGTTTTGAGTAAGGATTCGATGGACTATGGAATAAGGAGAGGCAAGAACCTAAGCTTGGGGATTCCCAAGGCACCCAAAGGTAATATTCAAAGGACAACCAAGAGCCTAATCTTGGGGATGCCCCGGATAGCATCCCCTCTTTCGTCTTTGTTCATCGGTAACTTTACTTGGAGCTATATTTTTATTCACCACATGATATGTGTTTTGCTTGGAGCGTCATTTTCTTTTGTTAGTTTTGCTTGATGTTATTTAGATTAATGTTTTTCGTCTTTGGTTTCAATAAAAATGTTAAGGATAGCCTTTGCCATGCTTATTTTGCTAGTATACATGTTGCTGTTTGAAAACAGAAAGTTTACCGCTGTTGCAAAAATTCCCTAGAAAAGTCAGAGAATGATATAATGTTGAAACTTTTTGCATAATGAGATCTGATAAATCTTCTACAGTTTAGTATTTTTCCCATAATTTTTGGAGTTAGGGAAGTATTGATTCTCTTGCATTCTTTACAGACTGTACTGTTTTCGAAGATTGCTGTTATGTTTGCATTAATTGTTTGCATATGTCTGCTTGTTTAATGATTCTATTCGAGGATAGGAGTATTAAATATGCAGAGGCATTTAGTATGTAATGTGGAATAATAATTTTAGTGATTTGTTACAGTAGAAAATGGTAAGGTTTTGCATTGGTTTATACTAACCTATCTCACGAGTTCTTGTTGAGTTTGGTGTGGATGAAGCTTTTGATAAAAAGAGAAACCATTATATGAGAGGAATTAAGGAGACACAAAAGTCCAAGCTTGGGGATGCCCAAGGCACCCCAAGATAATATTTCAAGAAGTCTCAAGCATCTAAGCTTGGGGATGCCCCGTTAGGCATCCCACCTTTCTTCTTCAGCAACTACCGATTAGTATTGGTTGAACCTAAGTTTTTGCTTCTTCACATGAGTTGTGCTATCCTTGCAATGCCATTTTATTTTGCTTTGCTTGCTGTTTGAATACAATACCAAGATCTGAAATCCCTTAATAAGAGAGAGTCTTCACATAGTTACATAATTATTTAACTACTCATTGATCTTCACTTATATCTTTTTGGAGTAGTTTTTCATTCACTCATGTGCTTCGCTTATATCCTATGAGTAAATTGTTGAATGAGTTGAATGTCATAAATCTGAAATTATATATGTTTCATTTGTTTATCCCATGGGGAGTAATGACTTCACATCTAAGAAGTAGAGGTTGTAAATTTATTGAAGGTTAGCAAGCATTGTATTGGTCATTTGAACAATTCATGAAATAATACTGAAGGAAGAGAGATTCCACATATAAATATACTATCCTAGACATCTTTTATAATTGTGAGCACTCAATAAGTATGAAATGCTAAAGAGTTGATGTTGGACAAGGAAGACAACGTAATGGGTTATGTTTTCACACATCTCAGTTAAAGTATATTGTCATGGATCATTCAAACATGTTGAGCTTGCCTTTCCCCCTCATGCCAGCCAAATTCCTTGCACCAAGTAGAGATACTACTTGTGCTTCCAAATATCCTTAAATCCAGTTTTGCCATGAGAGTCCACCATACCTACCTATGGATTGAGTAAGATCCTTCAAGTAAGTTGTCATCGGTGCAAGCAATAAAAATTGCTCTCTAAATATGTATGATCTTTGGTGTGAAGAAAATAGCTTTATACGATCTTTTTATGGAAGCAATAAAAGCGACGGACTGCATAATAAAGGTCCATATACAAGTGGCAATATAAATTGACATTCATTCGCATTAAGATTTCGTGCATCCAACCCTAAAAGCGCATGACAACCTCTGCTTCCCTCTGCGAAGGGCCTATCTTTTACTTTATGTCTTTTACTTTATGCAAGAGTCAAGGTGATCTTCACCTTTCCCTTTTTCATTTTATCCTTTGGCAAGCACCTCGTGTTGGAAAGATCCTAATATATATATATCCAATTGGATGTAAGTTAGCATGAACTATTATTGTTGACATCACCCAAAGGTGAATATGTTGGGAGGCAACACTATAAGTCCCTATCTTTCTCAGTGTCCGATTAAAACTCCATAACCATTAGTATTGCGTGAGTGTTAGCAATTGTAGAAGACTATATGATAGTTGAGTATGTGGAGTTTGCTAAATCAAAGCTCTGACATAGACCCTTCCTGAAAATAAGATGAATTGCAATTGTTTGATGACTGAGAACGAAGTTTGCTAGTTTTCGAGAAAGTTTATGGTCTATGCTTTAACATGTGAATTGCTTGTTACTTGTTTGTGAGAAATTTTATGAAATGAACTACTGTTATGACATATAATCATGCTAGAAAAGGTGATTGAAATTATCATTGATCAAACTTGTGCACCTGCTAGCATTCACACTTCATAAATTCTTTCTTTTATCATTTACCTACTCGAGGACGAGCAAGAATTAAGCTTGGGGATGCTGATACATCTCCAACGTATCTATAATTTATGAAGCATTCATGCTATTTTATTATCTGTTTGAATGATTACGGGCTTTATTATACACTTTCATATTACTTTTGGGACTAACCTATTAACCGGAGGCCCAACCCATATTGTTGTTTTATTGCCTGCTTCAGTATTTCGAAGAAAAGGAATATCAAACGGAGTCCAAACGGAATGAAACCTTCGGCAGCGTGATTTTTGGAACGAACGTGACCCAGGAAACTTGGAGTGCAAGCCAGGGGAGCATCAAGGAAGCCACGAGATAGGGGGGCGCGCCCATCCCCCCTAGGGGCGCCCTACCCTCTCGTGGGCCCCTCGAGGCTCCCCCGACCGACTTCTTTCGCCTATATATTCCCATATACCCTAAAAACATCGAAACAGAAGATAGATCGGGAGTTCCACCGCCGCAAGCCTCTATAGCCACCAAAAACCTCTCGGGAGCCCGTTCCGGCACCCAACCGGAGGGGGAACCCATCACCGGTGGCCATCTTCATCATCCCGGCGCTATCCATGACGAGGAGGGAGTAGTTCACCCTCGGGGCTGAGGGTATGTACCAGTAGCTATGTGTTTGATCTCTCTCTCTCTCTCTCTCGTGTTTTCTCTATGGCACGATCTTGATGTATCACGAGCTTTGATATTATAGTTGGATCTTATGATGTTTCTCCCCCTCTACTCTCTTGTGATGAATTGAGTTTTCCCTTTGAAGTTATCTTGTCGGATTGATTCTTTAATGATTTGAGAACACTTGATGTATGTCTTGCCGTGTTTATCTGTGGTGACAATGGGATATCACGTGCCACTTGATGTATGTTTTGGTGACCAACTTGCGGGTTCCGCCCATGAACCTATGCATAGGGGTTGGCACACATTTTCGTCTTGACTCTCCGGTAGAAACTTTGGGGCACTCTTTGAAGTACTTTGTGTTGGTTGAATAGATGAATCTGAGATTCTGTGATGCTTATCGTATAATCATGCCCACGGATACTTGAGGTGACAATGGAGTATCTAGGTGACATTAGGGTTTTGGTTGATTTGTGTCTTAAGGTGTTATTCTAGTACGAACTCTTGAATAGATTGATCCGAAAGAATAACTTTGAGGTGGTTTCATACCCTACCATAATCTCTTCGTCTATTCTCCGCTATTAGTGGCTTTGGAGTGACTCTTTGTTGCATGTTGAGGGATTGTTATATGATCTATCCGTGTTATTATTGTTGAGAGAACTTGCACTAGTGAAAGTATGAATTCTATGCCTTGTTTCCTATCATTGCAATACCGTTTACGCTCACTTTTATCATTAGTTACCTTGCTGTTTTTATATTTTCAGATTAGAAATACTCATATCTACCATCCATATTGCACTTGTATCACCATCTCTTCGCCGAACTAGTGCACCTATACAATTTGCCATTGTATTGGGTGTGTTGGGGACACAAGAGACTTTTTGTTATTTGGTTGCATGGGTTGTTTGAGAGAGACCATCTTCATCCTACGCCTCCCAATGGATTGATAAACCTTAGGTCATCCACTCGAGGGAAATTTGCTACTGTCCTACAAACCTGTGCACTTGCAGGCCCAACAACGTCTACAAGAAGAAGGTTGCGTAGTAGACATCAACCATGCTGCGCCGAGAGCACCAAGGCGGTGGACGACAGTGAGGCCTAGGAAGGGAACGATGTGGATCCGGGGAAGACGCGGCAGTGGATGCCCACGCGGAGAGGAGTACGAGGGTTCACTGGTTCGGTTGCGGTGTGAGGCTGCCGTCGCCGCAGGGCCTAGCCAGCAGTAGGAGTAGTAGGGGCTGTGAGGCCTCTGCGGTAGCATAGACGACCACGAGAGGCAAGAGCAGGCGACACGACCGACACTGCTTTGGGTGGCTGGAGCAAGAAGACCAGAGGTTGAAGAAGCACGACGGCCGTTGGATGGACATCGTACGGTCAATGCAGCTAGAATCATTTATATTGACTAAGCTGACAAAGCCCTTGGTACACGTCAACTTAGTAGGCCCACAGGTCAACCTCCGAAACGGTGTGCCCCAGATGTCAGGGGGAGGAATCATTTTTTGGGCAGGTGAAGCTAGAATATCCGAGATTGAAGAAGAAGCACGACATCCATTGGATGGACATCCAACGGCCACTGTTGCTAGAACAGTGTGTTGCTATAAGTTGATAAAGCCTTGCATACACGTCAATTCTTTTTAGGGGACGCGTCAACTTAGTAGGCCCACAAGTGTGTGGCGTAGAACTTATAGCCCATTTGAGATTTGTAAGAATGTGTAACCCATTTTTGAATTCTAATGGAATTTACTATAGCCCATCGCCGGCTCAGCCGAGGCCCCACCCTGCCGGCAATGAGTGGGAGGATTTCCCCCGCTCCACCGAGGCGCCGCCCCGTCGGCAATGAGATAGAGGACATCGCCGGCTCCGTCGAGGCCCCGCCCGCTGCCAACGAGGCCGCGCCAAACAGAAAACGAGGAAGAGTAGAACACGGTAGGTCGCCACCACTCGGGTCCAAGTAAGGCCACCGCTGCTACCCTCCGGTTGAAGCCAAGCTAGGCGGGTTGACCATTGACGGCCGATTAGCTTCTTGGCGGTGACGTGGAGTCGGAGAGCTATGTCGGAGAAGGACGCTGCTTTAGTTACTTAACTGCTGGTGCAGTTGGGTCACTGACACGTGGGCCCAACAGGCATCTGGGCCACATGTCAGTTAGGCAACTGCACCTGCAGTTAAGTCACTGAAGCTTAGTACGCTGGAGAATAAGCTTCTGTTCGGCTCAGCTGGACACAGGTCTGTAGATTCAATTAATTAATTATACCTCCAGCGTACCCCTTTTTAGTTGAAGAATGTATGGAATGTAATGAAATCCGACATGTTTATATGAAATCCGACCGTGTATGAATGAATTTAGTTCGATTAGTTCGAATTCTTGTATCACTGGCATTGGATGAACATGCAAAACAATACGTACTAGGATTATTCCCAGGGTGATCACTTCGTTTGTAGTAGTTTCAGATGTACTCCTTCCAGTCCTTTTTAGTCTGCATACAAGTTTTGTCTGCAGTCAAAGTATCTCTTTGACCAATCTTTTAGAAAAAAGTATGAACATTCACAATGTAAAATCAACTGACTTGAAAGAAATATAATATGCGAAGTAAAAAGGAATAGAGGGAGTGCAAAGAGCTTGAGCTGCTTTTTAGCGTTCTTGTACATTGCAATCAAACACACATGCCTGACAATTCATAGAGAACATTCAAAACAATCGATGATTATGCATCTTAGCGATTCACATGTCAGAGCCAATATTTACTTCATAACTAGAGAATAAAGAAAATAGATCGACGTTGCTGTTAGCAAAGGGAATCCCATTCGAAAATATCAAATGCATGTCTTCTTGCTAACATCAATGAGCAAAATTTTACAAGGTTGTCCCATTCCAAAATGTCAAATGCTTGTTGTTTTTGTGCATCAATGAGCAAACTTTGACAAGGTCTTCCCATTCCAAAATAAAATGCCTACGATTGTGGAATGGGCAGGGTTTTCCATCAGTTTAGACATTGACATGTCACCTCGTGCTAAATAAACCAGCTATTCTTTTTGTGTAGTTCCACCCAAATCAACCAAATCCACGCGTAGCTTGTATGATTTTGCCCTTATATGTTGCAACACCTTGAACTTATCGGCACCTCCTTTCTTGTGGTGGAAATGAATGATTTGATGTATTCATAAACATTTTGTGTCGTTCCCATTGAAATTAAGCTGAGCACCCCTGTTTGCACAAAATACAAAAAAAGTGATTTGTATAAAGCAAACTGTAATGCGAATTGACAGTTTAAACAGGCACCTACATGGTCCATGTAGAGCACACTTTTAAAAAATGGAACTCACCGAAAAGAATTCTAGAACCACATTGTACTTGCGCATCAAGCAAAAATATGGAGATATGTCAGTCCTTCTGAGCTGAAGTTAGTTTGGTCTTGTGGGGAGTAATGTAATCATCCTTCAACTGCTGCTTCTGATGAGAAGATAGACAGGGCTTCTTCATCCTAGCATAATCGGAACTAGTCACTTCACGTACTCCGTATTGTTCTTCAGAGGAAGATGATCCTGTTGTGCAAAGACAAGAGGACAACTAAATGCTAGCATCCCAGTTTGCTCGGAAAAAAGGAAAGGAAATATTTAAAACATCACAGATGAGGCACTTCTCAAGGACAATACCACTTTCCCATGACATTATCTAAACAATAGCACAACACCAATAGAGATGACAAAGCTCAATCATATGGATGGAATCTGTGGGCGAGTACCAACCTTTGTCAGGAGGCTTATTGTGTAGAGCATACAAATAAAGCACTTCTCTGGAACCATGTATTGTTGTCTACTATGGTTGCCATGCTTACTATATACTCCTCGATTAGTTTAATGTTTCTAACATCTTCTTGTGCAGTTC
This sequence comes from Triticum aestivum, assembly GCF_018294505.1. Taxonomy (NCBI): domain Eukaryota; kingdom Viridiplantae; phylum Streptophyta; class Magnoliopsida; order Poales; family Poaceae; genus Triticum; species Triticum aestivum. The sequence continues at coordinate 418,767,126 of NC_057801.1, read as the reverse complement.
CACTAAAATATATGGTACCTTCAAAGAAGATCCCTGTTTGCACAAGTAGAGATAATTACATATTACATTAAGAGTGGCATCAAATCAGTGGCAAAACAATTGCTTGTTCCAGCCATAGCAATAAATTAAGATGCAAAATGATATCATTACTTGTGTCATCACAGTTCCAGTGCTTCATTACAGCACCGGGAGTTGATTTTTGTTTTTCTTCCGCTTGTTCTTCCCCTTCATCACTTGGTTCAGTAACAGACAAGCTTCACCTTCAATGTAAGATTTGGCATGTTAATTAGGGAGTACAAGTATAACACTAAACAACGACATTAATTTTCTGATGAAAGTGAAAAAATACAAGCCAACAGTTGTGACATATCCTTATCTTACCTCAATGGGATATTACAGTGCTCATACAGATTGGAAGTCTTGTCTCCATTTGTGTAGTTCACTATAATCAAGCAACATTACCGTACAAGTAGCACAACATATGAATGCACACTACACAATCATGTGAAAGAAAAGCTAGTACTGATCTCTCATGACGCGGAATTCAAACAACTCACAAGAAGAAGATCTGAACTGAATTTGCCAACACAGATAGGAAGTAAGATCTCCTCTTGTGCAGTTCCACTAAGATCAAGCTATAAAGCAACATTGTCGCTCTGACATTTTGGTTGAACTGCACAAAACACTTTTAAAACAGAAGTGTTTTGTGCAGTGCAACAAAAGGTCATAATAGCAAAGAGGTGAAGTAGATAACCCTGTTTACACAGAGGTGCAAAGGAAACAACTAGTGGTCAATAACGGTGGATGACATAGAAGCCAACAAAAAGAAGCATCTAACTTATCTAAATGGGAAAGAAAGCAAGACATTAGCATTTCTCAAAAGGTGGCATTGATTAATATTAACAGAGAGATTATATTAACAATAAAATTTGTTAAACATGTAATTTGCTTTTAACTATGGCATTGCATCAATTTTCTAGCGACATTATTAGAGGGTGTCTATTTACAGGGACTTTTTGGTGTAGGGACTAAAAAAAGTCCGTGTTAGTCCCATCTGAACCAAACAGGAGGGACTTTTAGGGACTAAAAGTGGGCATTTGGGACTAAAGAAAGAAGACCCCGAGGGAGAGTCTTTTGGGGACTTTTTCTAATAGTTTCCCCTCCCCCGCATCACACCTTGTCTCTATTAGTTCATTACTAGGGGTAACATGGTCTTTTAGCATGTTATTTAATAACCTCTAGTCCATGTTTAGTCCCTGGAACCAAGCAGGTAGGGACTAGGGACTTTTTAACCAAATAGGGCCTTAGATTAACAACAGCTAAAGAGTTACACGGGATAGTGGATGCACCAGCACATGTGCATCTACCGATGTATGAAGGGGTGATGCCAGTCTGTACTAGTACTTTCCCCCTTCCTTTCCTCTTTGAACCACATCCTAGATTCATGCTATACAACTTTCCCCACTACGTTCCCCCATTCCTTTCCTCTTTGAACCACGTCTGAGATTCATGCTATACAACTTTCCCCCTTCCTTTCCTTTTTGAAGCACATCCTAGGTTCATGCTATACAACTTTCCCCACAACTTTCCCCCATTCCTTTCCTCTTTGAACCACGTCCTAGATTCATGCTATAGAACTTTCACCACTACTTTCCTGTTTGATCCAACACCTAGATTCGAGTGCAGAAGCGGAAAAAGCCCACATGCAGCTAGAGCGATGCATGTGGAATAAGTAAATTATACCTTAAGGTTCTTGGGGTGTGGTTCGGTGGGCGATCGGAGGCCGTTCGGCCCACACTACTTACGGCGGCGAGGAAGAAGGGGTTGGAGGCCCTCCCACGCCTCTGCTGGGTGAAAGAGAACGACTGTGCCGGTGGTGGATTCCCTCCCTCGCCGATGATGACAACGTTAAGCCTCCTTCCCTTCCCGGCAGACGGTTCCTGCCAGCTCTTTGACCAGCAGTGAGGGGAGAGAGAGAGGCCAACGAAGTCTTGTTTAGATCTGGAGAGGGTGAGAGAGTGTCAAGAGAGCAACTACAAGTTCAGAGGCTCCAGTGTGTATATATATACTGGAGAGAGAGTGTGAAGAGTGCAAACCCTATAAAACAGGCGCCGAGGCTGCAGTGTATACGTGATGAGGTGATTATACGGTCACTACGAGATCGTATAGCTCTATATCCATCCATTTTGACCAGTCAAGGAATCCTCCTGGCACCGCCCCAGATCACTTTCTCTCTCTGTCATGCGAGGCCTACTTGTCATTGGGTGGAAGAAAGAAGTCGAACAAAAACAAAATTATGCTCAAGTGTAGTTATCCAACCCGAGACCTCAAGTTTGATGAGCGAACAGGCTAACCAGCTACACCACCCTCCCGTTATGTTCAACCAGAGGAAAATAACCTTTTATACATTCCTGCATTCGTGTGACAAGCATGCCGTGTTTTTTTTGCATGCGAGTCATTGGGATTCAAATCATAATCGTGTCATGTGGCTTTGGTGGTAAGGTGTTTGGGGATTTAAAGCAGTGTTGGTAGTACAGAAATAATGCAGCCTTAGTCACCTTACCTCTCTCCATGTAGTACATTGGGTCCCACTAGTCAGAGGGTGAAACAAACAAATTAATAATAAAGATTATAAAAAACCGTGTTGGTGATGATGGTGTGCCCGCCATCCTGCAATATAGACCGTCTGATCTATATCTGACGGATAGAAAGCAAACTATGGCAATTTTGTAAAAAGATACCCACACCCCTCTCCATATTTGCAGATAAGGCATTCCCTCGTTCATCTTCGTCTCCCATGAGATGAACAGCTTGTATAAATGCATCTTGATGTTTCATGCAACGCATGGGCCTCTTGCTAGTTAATAAGAAAAATTAAAAGCGCCAGCGGTGTATCTTACCTCACACATCTCGCTACTGCTCGTGAACACTGTCCAATTGACCCCCCTGTTCGCTCACATACTATTTTAAGTGAATCCTTATTATAACATGCACACAATTTTGGGCACTTGTATTCGACCTAAGTCAGTGTGCCACCATATCTCGGACTACTCCCTCCATCTAGGTGTAATAAGTCACGTTAGAAGGTGCAGCGGGACCAAGGTGCAAGCAGATTGGAGGAGAAGGAGAAACTTGACTGGTCCTTCCTGCAATCAAAGCCCTAGTTTCTGTCTCTAAACGCAACAATTAATCCCAACAACTAAGAGATGCCGTTTTAACTACCATGCAGGGCCACGTATTAACTCGCATGCAAGCCAACTTTGATTTCTTGACTGATCAACGCATAGTTGCGCTCCATACATTGGGTTTCCAGGGGAGATAACAAGGTAGAGTAAGGAGCATTTGGTTACATTGCTTAGGCTGGTCATAGTGGTGAGTAACTTGGACTAGTAACATGCACGATATTCCTATTCTATGAACCTGTGTGTGCGTGTGCATGTGTGTTTAACAGCATGTGTGTGTTAGAGACAGCGACACATCGACCAACTCCTACAGAGAGATGGTGTGTAGTGTACGATTTAGCCGCGAGAGTCGGTGCATCCTCTTCCGAGTATCCGGTCGGGACAGGCGGACCACCGCCACGCCCTCTCCTGACCAGCCTGACCCACCCAAAGCCCCTCCATCGCCCGCACGCGCTTCCCGCCGGAAACGGACAGCACCGCTCCAAAGAATTGGCGCTGTATTCATGCTCGGGCAGAGCGGACGCGACCTCTCACTGGCACCTGCATTGAAGAGAGAAGCGGATTCAAGAGTGATGGTTGCTTCGTCCGTCCAACTTACGGCTAGGTCTATGTGATTTGTCGACTCATTGGTCATTATTACTGAGGTGGTAGGACTGCTGGATGTCCCACGCTTTCGGCGAAAGGAGGTACTACTAGATTACAATTTTCTCCATTCTTACAGCGGAGGAGTGCGATAGCAGTGAAAACGCACATGCTCAGTGATTACATGGCCCACCTCACATTATCACCATATTTTCTGGACACCATGCGACACCCAACTCTTTACATAGTACTACTAGTATAGTATGTACTGTAATTTATCAGCGAGATAAATTTGTACAATGCTATGAAGCTTCCAACTTCTGTTTCATGTATCTTGCATCCAAGGTTGCCCGTTGCAACATTTTATCAAATACAAAGGAGACTAACATGCATGCTATTGCATCTCAATGATTGACATATCATAGCCAATATGTACTCTCTTCGTTCCGAAATAAGTGTCTCAACTTTATGCAAACTTTAGTACAAAGTTGTACTACTACTAAAGTTGACACTTATTTTGGTACAGAGATAGCTAAAGAAAAAACGATCCATGCAGTCCTTAGCCCTTGACCGGAAACCCTAACCAGGCTTTAATTTGCTGGCAACGTTGGAGCTTCCGAAGAAATGAAGTTTGCAACCCTTTGACCATCGAATCATTTTGTGCAGTTTCACCAAAATCGAGATGAGCATCCCTGTGGCAAAGAAATTGAAGAAGCGTGATTAGAATAAGATTACTGGGGCTAGTTGATGAGACATAAACTTATCACAAATACAGTACGTAGAAGCCAGTAGAGGTATGTGCGGGGCAAAGAAGCTGAGAAATATTCACATGGAGTGATGTGGGCAGCTGGAGCAGTGGTGCAAGCCGGCTGTAAAGGGAGTTGTACCTGAGGGATGTCGGGACGTAGCTCAACCAAGAGGAGGGCGGCGGGAGGCAGAAACTCCCACGTCAAGGCAGTGAGCAAGGGACGAAGGCAACATCACCGGCTTTGTGAGAGAGAACAACGGGGACCCCTGATCGAGACGTGCTGACAGTGGGTTTTCGCCGTTGGCGACGGCGACCGCATCTACACTAAGCATCCACCATGTCCGCCGGGATGTTAGAGATGTGGCCACAGTCGTTTTGTGTGAGAGAGTGTGAAGAGAGCAACCCCAGCAAGCAACCGTGTAGGCTGGTCCTGCCTATGTATATAGTGGAGCAGTTTCCTTTTCTCTCCACATGAACCTATTTATATTGCATACGTACCACTGAAGAAAAAACTTTATTTACAAATGACGCGACACCTACTACTCGTTCTCCTATAAAACCTTGCACTTGGCATCTCCAAAATATTAACCTTGCGATTGGCTCTTCGCTTCTTCGGGAAGTCGAGCAATAATAGTACTGCAGTAAATATCGTTCTGGCTATATGAGACCGAATGAATTGCTGCACGTCCACCACGTGGGCGAGGGTCGAGGGGCGAGGGAGAGCGCGTACTATTACGTCCGTTTCAATATGGACTACATACGGAGCAAAATTAGTGAATCTACACTCTAAAATACGTCTATATACATCAGTGTTTGGAGTATGTACTAGTAGTTCATATTGAAATCTAAGGACATATATTCCAAACAATATGATAATCTCTCTAACCAAGGTAGGGACAAGGAGTAAACGGAGGGAGTAGTAAAATTTTCTCCTCGTCCTGCGAGCCACCGCGCGCGTGGGCGAGGGAGCGTCCGTAAGGTGTACTACTACTACCTCCGTCCTAGTTTATAGGTCACCTTTGTAGTTCATGCCATATTTTTACAAAATATTTAGCTAACAAAATGTTAATGCATGTCAACAAAAATTATATCGTTGGATTTGTATTTCAACATAGTTTTCAATGATATAATTTTTGGTAACATGCACGAATGTTTTGTTAGTTCAATACTTCAATCTATAGTCAAAATTTGACACATTATACAATGCGGAGCAATAAACCAATATACAATGAGTGGTAGTAAGCAAGCTTCACCTCGTCCTGCAAGCCACCGCGCCCGTGGGCGGGGGAGACAGCATAGTAAGCAAGCTTCTCCTCGTTCTGCGAGTTGACGGGACACATCAAAAGTAATACGTACACAGCATCTCGAGTGTATAGAACCTTGCCTCTAAGGTAGGCCCCACATGGTTTGCCTCTTTTTTAACATAATGCATCAAGTCGCAATTTGTAGATCTTATTCAAATAGAGAAACGAATTCGAATTTAGTTCATATTGAAGCGGTAGTATATACGTTTGGAATGCACTAAAACGTTCATGCATTATACACGTAGCGAAATATTTTAATTGAACATAACATGAATTCAAAGTTTTGTATGACATTTATAGTGCGAATTGATTTGGTACAGTACACGAGACTAGACTCTCTTGTGTGCTGCGAATTGATTTCTTTTTGTTTTTTCATCGACGGAAGTGCGAATTGATTTGGTACAGTAAATGTTAGGCTTGTCCAGAAATTTCAACCCGCACCTTGTTTTCCCAAAATATTTAAGATATATATCTGCCTCGTCGTGCTCCGACAACTCCCTCCATCTCAACGTGCGCCTTGCTATTCCAAAATTACAACGTGCACGAAAACTCCCACCTCCTGTGAAATCCCGACACGCGAAATGCCCATGATACCCCTGAATCGAAAGAACCGCCTAGCTCAAATGGTGGCGGTACTTTCGTAACTTACCCCACATTTCGGACAAGCGTGCCCCTAAGCCATGGTTCCCACTCCCATCCCATCCGCCCACCCATTCGTACACCAAGGCCGCGAAAACCCGCGAAGCCTCACAGCCTCCTCCGTCTGCCACCCAGCTGGAGCCTCTTCCCCGACGACGTCGTCCAGAGCAACACGTCGACGTCCCTCATTCACCGTACCGGATGAGGACCCGTCGTCGATCTTGTCGTCCCGCCAGTTCAGCCACCCCATCCTCCACCTCCAAGGAGCTGCCCCGATGTTCCCCTTGTCTTTCGCGCCACCTCCATGCCCACACCGCCGTCTGCACCTGCACCACCGGAAGAGCATCATCATCACCATTTCCTCGGATGAAGTCGAGGCCTAATCGGCGCCACCAAAGCGGTTGTACACTAATCACCGCATTTTCTTCCTGATTCGATCTCACGGTGCTGCCGGCGCTCGGTCCCAAGCCGACACGACGTGACTCCATCCACAGCGGCATCGCCGGCCACTTCCAATACAGCATCGCTCCCTTAGCGGCGACGTCCACATTAGTAGGAGCTGCTGTTACTTTAGCTCTCGCTCGCGTTGCTGCTCTGCTCTTGCTCTCGGTCCCCTACTTGGTCTGCTCTTGCTATTGCTCTTGCTCTTGCTCTTGTCTTGCTCTTGCTGCTGTTCTCGCTCTTGCTCTTGCTTGCGATGCTACTCCGATTTAGCCACACATCAGCCGCAGCGGGGAGGGGGGCTCATTGGAGAGGTACCCCAGTATCTATCTTAGGGTTCATGGTGGGGGCAGTGGTTGCCGGCGGTGGTGGGGTGGTGGCGTGGGGATCTCTAGAGAAAAATCTCGGCCCGGGGGGGGGGGGGCTAGAGGGATGTCCAGGGCGGTGGCAGACCGGCGGTGGGGAGTGGTTTAGGGGAGGGCGGCGAGGGCGGTTGTTTGGCTGGTGGTGGCTGGCGGCTCAGGGTAGCCTCACCTGATCCTGCTACACGACCAGCTGGCTCTCGCATGCACTGCTGCTGCTGCTACTGCTTTTCTGCTACTAGTGCATTCAGTTTTGACAGCAAAATTCAGTTTCGACAGTTAAGTTCAGTTTCAATAGTTAAATTCAGTTTCGACAGTTAAGTTCAGAGATGAGTGGCTGATGTATTTTACATCTAGCACTTTGTGGTTATGTATTTTACATCATCTATTGGAGATGCCATTAGAATTGCACCCAGGTTAAAGTTGTCTCTCTTGTCCTGCTTCAGCCTCGGCGTCGTACAACTCATCGGAGCTGCTCCAACGATGAAACCCTCCATCACATGGGAGCAGTACCCTGGGCTCCATCTCCAGACGCCTAAGATCTTCTTCCCCTCCTCCGACAGCCAAGTCAGCCGGAGCATCCTCACCGACCAACCTAATCACGCCGCGACATGGCTTCGCCAAAGAGGTTGTACACTTGTGGTTTGACTTAATCTCACCATGCTTCTTTGCATCCTGTGATCTTCCAATTCTTGTGAATCAAACATCCAGATTGGCAGAAATCCTGTGTTTTTAAATTCTCTATTTTGCACGTGCATTCCTATTCTATTCCTATCTATTTCATATCCCTGCATTGTTAGAATCCTCAAATTCAAACAAGCCCTTACACAATTACTTCTATTACAGATATGTGTCAAAGAAAACCTTGTGCAGTTTGTCCCGCTCCTGCTGCACTGTGTTCCACCCCAGCTCAGCTGCTCCAACGACGGAAGGGTTCACCACAGCAGGGATCCGCTCTCCAGACTATCTTTCGCCGCCTCAAATCTTCTTCCCCACCGCCGGTAGCCACGACAACTGCATTACCATCATCAACAGAGCAGATGACCTTGAGGACTACACGGGTCTACAAGAGAGGTCGCACTCTTCCATGTCTGCTTACGTTATAAATCGCTTAATATGATGACATGCTACTTTATCGTCGTGTTTACCTATTAGACTCCAAGTCAGGTCCAAACTAATGCTGAAACTTGAGTTTTTAAATGGTTGTGGGGTACATATTGGGGCAGCAATCGGTACTATCTGTCTACTATCTGGTTAATCTTGGGTGTTTACTATCAGTTTCATGTTGGGTGCAAACAAACATTAAAGGAGCCATTATCTGTATTTTTTAACTAAAGCTATTATCTGCCTGCTATCATTGGTTTTGGGTCTATCCACAGTTTGCTACCATCACTCTGGATTTATCAGCCATTTCAATTGGATGGGGTGATGGCAGTATCTATGGGAGTAAAAACACAGTCTTCAGAAAAGATCGTGCTACCTGTCGATGCAGATAGAACCACGTTGTACTTGCCCAAGAACCAGCCCCACCACACATAACCCAGACTCACGCAGATTGTACCCCTACCCAGTTGGACAGAGAACGAGCTAAACCCCTTCTAACCCCAACCCCAGCAGATAGTAACCCAGTTCTAGTTGACACATCACCGTCTCCACCACAGAGCACCCGAACATGAGCAGTTAGTAAGGCAACTACAGTACCCAAAGCACGAGGACCACTATCGGTGTCAAAACCGGCGGATCTCGGGTAGGGGGTCCCGAACTGTGCGTCTAGGATCGATGTTAACAGGATACGGGGGCATGATGTTTACCCAGGTTCGGGCCCTCTCTATGGAGGTAATACCCTACTTCCTGCTTGATTGATATTGATGAATATGAGTATTACAAGAGTTGATCTACCACGAGATCGTGATGGCTAAACCCTAGAAGTCTAGCCTGTATGACTATGGTAATGTGTATATCCTTTTCGGACTAACCCCTCCGGTTTATATAGACACCGGGGGAATCAAGGGTTTACATGGAGTCGGTTACATAAGAAGGAATCTTCATAGTTGGTCGCCAAGCTTGCCCTCCATGCCAAGTAGAGTCCAACCCGGACACGGTGCAGTCTTCGGCCTTCTTGTCTTTACATCCCACTAGTCCGGCCCACAGATAACAGGCCGGACGCCCGAGGACCCCTTAGAACAGAACTCCCTCAGTAGCCCCCGAACCAGTCTTCAATAGCGAGGTGCTCGACACACATATTGTCTTTGGCATTGCAAGGTGGGTTTCTCCTTCGCTGATCTCCAAGTAATGTATTCGGCCATTGATCCAATGTCGCCTCCTTGGATTCTGCATGTTAAATGATCTTCGTCTTCCATGTGTCGAGCGAATGCGGAAATTCATGGTATTTTTACAAATAACATCCCATCTACGCGAGGAAGAGCGCCTATTTAAAGAGATTGGATCCTAGATCCATTCAGTGCTACGCAGAAGAAATCCCCAGAGACCGCCTAGGGGAAACCATTCCGGCATGGCTAGTGTTCCTAGCTCCTCCGCTCGTCCCGGCCCATAGAAAGGCGAGTGGGAGAGGTGTTCCGTGTCTCATAGCCAATTGGCGGAGCTGCAAACACAGGGATTTCTTCCCCCCAGGGATCTAGTCCCTGTTCGAGCGGGGCTAGCTTCCTTCAATGGTGGGACTCAATAAGAGGACTTCCCCAACTCGTCCGGGGGAGATCGAGTGTGTTTTGTCCCCTACCTGCTAAGAGGCGTTGGATTTCCGATCCATCCGTTCCTCCGAGGGCTTCTGGAGTACTACGGACTCCAGCTGCACAACTTCACTCCGGCCTCCATCCTGCACATTGCGGGTTACGTCGCTTTATGCAAACTGTTCCTGGGCGTCGAGGCTCATTTCGAGTTATGGAGGAAGTTGTTCTGTCTTGTCCCATGCAATTATGAAGGGTCGATATTTGAAGTGGGTGGAGCCAATGTATGGCGCGTCGCCGATACCGGATATCCATCCGGCACACCAAGGAAGGCACCTGATGGATGGCCCTCCGAATGGTTCTATATTTAGGATGTCGCGCTTCCCGACCCGGTTCGAAAGGGTCTCCCTGAATTCGCGAGCGTCCCACTAAAGAAACGCCACAGTTGGCGACCGCAGAGCCTTGAAGAGGAAGATAGTGCGGAAGTTCATCAGCTAATGAGCAAGATAAAAGAGTTCGCTCAGTCCGGACTCACACTAATTGAGGTCATGGCGATCTCCTTAGTGCGAGGGGTTCAGCCGCTCCAGTACAGAGGGCTTCCCATGTGGAACTACAATGGGGAGGATGACGCCTCTCGTTGCGGCCGGAAAGGTCCGGATACCCCTGCCGCTTTGGCTAATATATTAGCCGAACTGTTCAAAGGGGAGGAAAAGGAATTTCTTCCCATCAAGCTCAGAGATGGGTACTCTATGTACAAACCCCCTAGTTGGGTAAGGCCTGACCCCTCTATTTTTACTCCTTCCATCTCCGAATTGCCATTGATAAATTTCTAGTTTGTTTGCTTATGATAGCACTGGCGAAATGTCACTGAGGGATTTTATAGTCCCGTCCCACAGCCGGAGGACCACAACCGGGAGCCTGATCCTGGGTTTGAAGAGGATCCATATATATTTGTGGTGCTCGCGGAGGGGGTGTTTTACCAGACGAGCTATGATGGCACAGAAGTGGCCATCATCGCCGACTACCCTTGTCTTCTTCCTACTTCACAGGTAAGTAATCAAGAAACACCTTTTCTGAAAGGGTGCTCTTACTCTGCCTCACCCACCGCATGGTCACGCGTTCTACAGGGGAGGCATTTGACAATACCGAGGGAACTAGTTCCTGCGTCGGGCAGGCCTTCGAAGAGGAGGGCCAGCGAAGGCACGACCGGGCCCACATCGAGGAGGTACGGATAAATATATTTTCAGTGTATGTGTCCAACTGTGACCTATGCGCCTGTTTGATTACAGGAAAAAGGTTCACCGGACTGCGTCCGGGGGTCCGACCGGCCGCGCTCCCAACAACCAAGATGTGGACCCAGTCGGTGAGACGGGGGCCAATGTTGGAACAAAGCCGGACTGCCCTTCGACCGAGGGTTCGGACAATATGTCTGTTACCAACTCGGAAGTGGAGAGCGCAATGAATCATCGGTGCTGCAGGGCTGTTTTACGAGACCCGAAGTTCTCGGACGAGGCCTTTAATGCCTTTAGCTCGGGCGACGCATACATCCGAGCTGCTCGAGACGGGCTTAGAAAAGCCATGAGGCAATATCTGACAGATGTGCAGGTAAGTTTTCTTTGTCAAAAAAGGATAGCCATATACCCGTATCCCCCAAGGCTGAAAGCAGTTGGCACGACTGATTTAAGGATTGTTGAACAACCAGGTCCTCACAGAGAAGAATCGTCTGCTAGCCCAAGAGCTGGAGCAGTGTCGAGCGCAGCTGAGAGTTGTTACCGTCGAACTGGGAGACTTGAGGAAGTCGTCCGCTGGTATTGTTCCCTTCTACCAAGGAACAATAATTGTGTACCCACCGCGCTAATGCAGCTACTGATTTCGCATAATAGGGCCGCCAGATCAACTTGCAAAGAAGCTGAAGGTTGCCCAAGTGGAAGAAGAAGAGGAGAAAAGGCAACATGCCACAGGCGAGCATGTGCTGACCCGTGTCAGAGATGAGAAAAACAAGCTGTAGGATTCCAACACTGCATTGCGTGAAGAGTTGAAAGATGTTCGAGCCCAGCTAGCCGCTTCCGTGAAGGAGAACAAGGAGCTGCGGGGCGGTATATTCAGTATGTGTTCGAACTTATTTGTGGATTAGCTCGGAGATAAATGGGACTAAAATAGTCATGTTTGCAGGTGTACTGACGGGCCGTCCTGAAGAGGAGGTGTCCTGATCAACGAGTGATCTACTGCAGAGGCTGTCACAGGTGCACGAGCATGCTTGGCTGGCTATGCGGAGCGTGGCCAAGGCCTTATGGCCATCCGACTCCCCTCCAGGAAGTATGGAGGAGCTTGTAGAGCTGTTCAAGGGAGCTCGGTGGCGTATCCGGCTATGGAAGATATCGGCCTGCCGAGAGGGTGCGCGGGAAGCCTGGGCCATAGTGAAAACGCGGTATACCAAGCTGGACCAGAATCACATGGCCAGGGTTGGACCACTAGGGTCCAATGGGGATGCAATTCCCGTTAGTTTAGTATATGACCAAGTAGAGGTGGCCGCCAAATATTCCCAACAGGATTGTAAGTTGGACCGCCTATTGGACGGTGTAGAGAGGGAAGTTTGTGAATCCAAGTGACTATGTATTTTCCTTGCCATGTGTAATTCTAGCTGAATTGTATAGCATTTGTCATGGCAGACCTTTTCGCTTCAACCTCCGGACTCAAGGGTGCGGAGTGTTTCCGGATAACCTCATGGCCGAATAGGCCGGGGCATACCTGGAAAACTAGGCGTAGGGGTCATAATTGCTTGAACATACAAGTTATATTCTGCTAGTTATGTTATATTACATTTGAGTCGTAAGAAACATCTTCCAGAGAGAATAGTTCCGTTAAGGGTTCCTTTCCCTGTGTGTGCATGTATTAATGTACATGTCCGAGTTGTGATGTTAAAATCACAGTGTGTATAGCTTCTGGGGCTTCACAATATAGTGAGTGCAAACCACATTTTTCATCCACTGACCGAATATTCCCTTAAGAACGCTAGCTTTCGGCTTCACCCAGTTTGAGGTAAACATCCGGATGACCCGGCAGTAACAATCACAGAGGTACTCCCTTTACCACCTAGCCGAACAATCGGGAACGTAGGGGTAAGCACAGGAGCCAGGCAACCCAGCTTGGCCAAAACTTAGGTCATATCAATGCATATAATGGTGAAGAAAAGGCATACATGAAAAACGTGTATGTATGATGAGCTTGACGCTCGGAAAATAATATTAGCAAGCTCCTGTTCAAGAAGCCCCTGGTATAGTGGACATACATATTTGAAATATGTATGTGTTAGCGGTGTGCAGTCCCAACGCTGAGCATGACCCCTCTGAAGAAGCCCACCACTGAGCATGACCCAACCCTACATTTCAAACCGGCTGACGAGACTAAACTCGTTGACTTCATGCCTGGCGATTCGTCCAAGCAGTTCAGCATCAGCACAAATCTGAACCCGAAAAAGGAAAGCGCGCTCATCGAGTTCATCCGTGAGAACCGGGACATTTTTGCATCGAAGCCTTCTAACATGCCAGGTGTAGTGAGGGAACTCGCTGAGCACACTCTTAATATTGATCCCAAGTTTAAACCGGTCAAGCAATTTCTTCGTCGCTTTAATGAGGAAAGACGCAAGGCAATTGGTGAAGAGGTAGCCTGGCTGTTGGCTGCTGGGTTTATCGTTGAAGTGTTTCATCCTGAATGGCTGGCTAATCCGGTGCTTGTTCTTAATAAAAACAGCACTTGGCGTATGTGTGTGGACTACACGGACTTGAATAAAGCTTGTCTGGCCGATCCCTTTGCTCTCCCGCGTATTGATCAGATCATTGATGCGACGGCGGGTTGTGAGCGCCTGAGTTTTTTGATGCTTATTCAGGTTATCATCAGATCAAGATGGCAGTTAAGGACTAGGAGAAAACAGCCTTCATCACTCCCTTTGGAGCCTTCTACTACGTTTCTATGCCCTTTGGGGTCAAGAGTGCCCAGGCAACTTATCAGCGTTGTGTGCAGAATTGTCTTCACACGCAGATTGGGCGTAATCTTCATGCCTATGTGGATGACATTGTGGTAAAATCCAGGAAGAAGGAAACACTAATAGATGACTGTCGGTGTCAAAACCGGCGGATCTCGGGTAGGGGGTCCCGAACTATGCGTCTAGGCGGATGGTAACAGGAGACAAGGGACACGATGTTTTTACCCAGGTCCGTGCCCTCTCGATGGAGGTAAAACCCTACTCCTGCTTGATTGATATTGATGATATGGGTAGTACAATAGTGGATCTACCACAAGATCAAGGAGGCTAAACCCTAGAAGCTAGCCTATGGTATGATTGTTATAATGGTTGTTGTGTCCTACGGACTAAAGCCCTCCGGTTTATATAGACACCGGAGAGGGCTAGGGTTACACAGAGTCGGTTACAATGGTAGGAGATCTACATATCCGTATCGCCAAGCTTGCCTTCCACACCAAGGAAAGTCCCATCCGGACATGGGACGGAGTCTTCAATCTTGTATCTTCATAGTCTTGGAGTCCGGCTGACGATGACAGTCCGGCTGACGATGACAGTCCGGCTGTCCGGACACCCCCTAGTCCAGGACTCCCTCAGTAGCCCCCGAACCAGGCTTCAATGACGATAAGTCTAGCGCGTATGTAGTCTTCGGCGTTGCAAGGCGGGTTCTCCTTTAAGTTCCACGTACCTGCCGAACAGTGTCCGGCTTTCTTATTAATATCACGCTTCTTGGCTTCCATGCCCAATAATGGCCTTCTTCCACGCGTCGCACGAATGCGAAAAGCCAGGGTATCTTTTATGTTTTACCCCCTAGCTGCGCAAATAATCTGCCTATAAGAGAGGCAAGAATCCAGATCCAAATCACACCATCTTCCTTCCGCGAGTACTCATCGGAGCGCTTCTGACCAAGAATCCATTCCATCATGGACCGTCGATGCGGCTCCTCTTCTTGCGCTCCCAGCCGTCTGCCAGGAGATTGGAGGAGATGCTCTGTTCCGCACAATGAGCTGGTGAAGCTCCAAGCGGAGGGATATCTCCCTCCGGCCTTCATGGTTCCGGTTCGAGCCGGGCTGGCCACCTACAAAGGTGGGAAGCAAGCGGAGGCTACCCCAAGTCCCAACAAAGGGGAGCGGGTATGCTTCGTCCCCTATCTGATAAGGGGGCTCGGATTTCCTGTACATCCGTTCCTCCGCGGGCTCCTGGAGTTCTACGGACTCCAGCTCCATCACCTCACGCCCGCCTCTATCCTGCATATTGCGGGTTACGTAGCTCTTCGCGAGCTATTTCTGGGCGTCGAGCCCCATTTCGCGCTGTGGAAGAGGTTGTTCTGCCTTGTACCCCGCTCTCACGAGGGGTCCACATATCAAGTGGGCGGCGCCGAAATATGGCGCATTGCTGGGACCGGATATCCATCCGGAACCCCTAAGAAGGCGTCCGAAGACTGGCCTTCGGAATGGTTTTACGTAGAAGACGCTCCACTGCCGGACCCTGTTCGGATCGGCCTCCCGGAGTTCAGTAATGCTCCTTTGAAGGAACGCCTCAGCTGGCGCCCACGGAGCCCCTAGCTGGAGGAAGACAAGAGCGCCCATTATTTGATGGGCCGGATAAGGTTACTGGCCCATTCCAGGTTGACCATGATTGGAGTCATGGCAACGTGCATTATGCGGGGGGTGCAGCCGCTGCAGTACAGGGGCCACCCTATGTGGGATTTCAACGGGGAGGACGATGCCACCCGTCATGGCCGCAAAGGGCCGGGTTCGGCCGAAGACCTGGTGAAGATCCTGTCCGGCCTGTATAAGGGGGAGAAGGAGGATTTTCTCCGGACGAACCCGTTGAATTGGTTCTCCATGAATAATCCCCGGCCTTGGGTAAGCGAACACTCTGCGTGCCCGACCCATGCTTTCGAAGTTTAAGTTTCTTATATTGTGTTTTTGACGCAGGAACTGCGTCGGGTCGTGGAGGGCATGCTTAACCCAGCTCCGCAACCCGAGGATCCGGAGAGATCCCAGGATCCGGCCTCCGAAGAGGATCCGGACATAAAGGTGGAGCTAATCGACGGGGTGTTCCACCAGCTCAGCATGGATAATGCTTTAGTCGCCATTACGGCTGACTACCCTGGACTATATCCGGCTTCCCAGGTGATTGTGACCGAAGTCCTGACACTGTTATCCCTTCCTTGCTCATGGCCGAACTTCCCAAACTGTTGCAGCTACTCGAACGAGTTCGGCAGGCAATGAGCAGCGTCGTCCAGGATTTATGGCCGGCCCTCTCCCTGCCCGAGGGCCTTGGGGAGCTTGCGGAGAAGCTTTAGGGAATGCGGCAGCGCTTCCGTTTATGGAAGATTTCGGCCTGCCGCCAAGGTGCCAGGGAGGCCTGGGCCATGGTGAAGACGCGGTACAAGAAGGCAGATCCCAATCATATGGCCGAGGTTGGACCTGCGGGGCCCGATGGGAAGGAGATCCCTGTGAGTTTAGTATACGACCAAGTAGAATTGGCCGCTAAATTTTCCCAATGGGACTGTAAATTAGACAGTCTGTTAGACGGGATTGAGGAGGAATACAGTCAGTCGATTTGACAATGTATTTTAAAATGACATGTAAAATGCCTTCTAGCCGGATTATAGATCGTTTGTCTTTGCCGACCTTTTCGCTTCAACCTCGGGACCCTAGAGTCCGGAGTGTGTCCGAATACCTTCTCGGTTAAGAAACAACCGGGGCATGCATGGAGACCAGGCGTAGGGGTCATTAGTGCTTTATCAGACAAGTGCCCAACTAGTTATGCTATATTACATGGTTAGTAAGAAACATCTTCCAGGAAGAATAGTTCCGTTAAGGGTTCCTTTCCCTGGGAGGCATGCCCTAAAGTGCATGTCCGGTCTGCGAAAAGAGAAGAAAAACATCTGGGGGCAGATAAATAAGTAGGTAAAGAATCATCTTTTAAGTCACCGACCGAATATTCTCTTAAGAACGCTAGCTTTCGGCTTCACCCAGTCTGAGGTACACATCCGGCTGACCCGGCAGTAACAATCGCAGAGGTGCTCCCTTTACCTCCTAGCCGAACAATCGGGAACGTAGGGGTAAGCACAGGAGCCAGGCAACCCAGCTTGGCCAAAACTTAAGTCATATCGATGCATATAATGGTGAATAAAAGGTACATGTGGAAGCTTGACACATGTGCTGGGCATGAAGCCCTTATAATTAAGCTTCTGGTAAAGAAGCCCCCAGGTATAATGAGTGCGGAAGGCACATCAAGTGTGTGCAAACAATGCGCAAGTAGGCCTTTTAAGGGCTTTCTAGGAAAAGGGGTGAGAGAAGAAAGAGAAACAAAAGACAGCTGAAGTGTAAAAAAATTTTGGACGGGGGAAGGGAACGAACTCTTAGTCCGGCGCTAGGCATAGAATCTTCGGAGGCGGGCTGCGTTCCATGGGTTTGGCTCGAGTCGGTTGTCCGATGCATTTCGTAGACGGTACGCTCCGCCAGTCAACACTTGATCGATGATGAAGGGGCCTTCCCATTTGGGCTTAAGCTTGTCTTTTTTCTTGTCTAGCAGGCGTAGAACTAGTTCGCCAACGTTGTAAGTCTTGGCACATACTTCTCTGCTTTGATATCTTCGAGCCTGCTGCTGATAGAATGCGGAACGAGCCTTGCCGACGTCGCGTTCTTCCTCCAATGCGTCCAAGCTGTCCTGCCGATCCAGCTCGGCTTCTCTTTCTTCGTACATGCGCACTCGAGGTGTGTCATGAATGATGTCGCAGGGCAGAACTGCCTCTGTGCCGTATACCATAAAAAATGGTGTGAATCCGGTAGTACGGTTGGGCGTTGTCCGCAGCCCCCAGAGTACGGAGTCGAGCTCCTCTACCCAGTGCGTGTCAGATTTCATAAGTGACCGCACTAGTCTCGGTTTGATGCCGCTCATTATTAGACCAGTTGCTCGTTCCACTTGACCGTTGGTTTGAGGATGATAGACTGAAGCGTAATCGAGCTTGATGCCCATATTTTTGCACCATGATTTAACCTCGTCGGCCATGAAATTCGTGCTGTTATCGGTGATGATGCAGTGGGGGACACCATAATGGTGTACTACCCCAGAGATAAAGTCTATCACTGGTCCGGACTCTGCCGTTTTAACTAGCTTGGCCTCTATCCATTTGGTGAATTTATCCAGCATGACCAATAGGTACCTTTGCTTGTGGGTTCCCCCTTTAAGGCGTCCAACCATGTCAAGCCCCCAGACCGTGAACGGCCAGGTAATGGGTATAGTTTTGAGGGCGGTGGGTGGCATATGGCTCTGATTAGCAAAGAGCTGACAACCGACGCATCTTTGGACTAAGTCCTGAGCATCTGCCCGGGCCGTCGGCCAATAAAATCCTGTACGGAATGCCTTTCCTACAAGGGCCCGAGCTGCGGCGTGGTGTCCACCTAGTCCGGCATGAATTTCAGCCAGAAGGTTTCGCCCTTCCTCTTCGGAGATACACCTTTGAAGGACTCCGGTTGTGCTTTTCTTATAAAGTTCTCCCGCATGGACCTTGTAGGCTTTAGATCGCCGGATAATGCAGTGGGCTTCATTTTGGTCTTCAGGAAGTTCCTGCCTAAGCAAGTAGGCTAGGAATGGTTCTGTCCACGGGGCGATTACTGCCATTATGTCGTGGGCTGAAGGTGATATGTCATCGGCTCAATCGCCGGTTGTGCCAGATTGCTCTGCACCAGTTGGTGCGGCTGTTTCCGGTTTGTTATTTCCGGACTCCTCTTCCCATAGTACGGATGGCTTAAAGAGCCGTTCCAGGAAGATGTTTGGAGGGACAGCGTCACGTTTTGCACCGATGCGTTCCAGTACGTCGGTTGCTTGGTTATTATCCTGGGCTATGTGATGGAATTCAAGTCCTTCAAACCGAGCTGACATTTTTAGGACAGCGTTGCGATATGCTGCCATTTTCGGATCCTTGGCATCAAAGTCTCCATTTATTTGGGATATTGCAAGGTTTGAATCCCCGCGCACCTCTAGGCGTTGAATGCCCATGGAGATTGCCATCCGGAGACCATGTAAAAGGGCCTCGTATTCGGCTGCGTTGTTGGAGTCCGTGTACATTATCTAAAGTATGTATTGGACTGTGTCCCCGGTTGGGGACGTCAATACGATGCCAGCCCCCAATCCGGCCAACATTTTAGAGTCGTCGAAGTGCATAATCCAATTGGAGTATGCGCCGTACTCTTTAGGGAGTTCAGCTTCGGTCCATTCAGCGACAAAGTCAGCCAAAACTTGTGACTTTATAGCTCGCCTAGGTTTGTAAGTTATATTGAATGGTAAGAGCTCAATGGCCCATTTTGCAATCCTGCCCGTCGCGTCGCGGTTGTTTATAATGTCGTTGAGTGGTACTTCGGAGGCCACTATTATCGAACACTCTTGAAAGTAGTGTCGGAGCTTCCGGGATGCCATCAACACTGCATACGCTATCTTTTGATAGTGCGGGTAACGGGACTTGTTGGGGGTTAACACACTGGATACGTAGTACACTAGTTTTTGAAGAGGGAATTTATGACCTTCTGTCTCTCGTTCGACGACGAGTACCGCGCTTACAACTTGATGTGTTGCCGCGATGTATAACAACATTGGTTCGCCTAGGTTGGGCGCAGCCAGGACCAGATTCGTTGCTAATATGGCTTTTATTTCTTCAAGTCCGGCAGTGGCAGCATCTGTCCACTCGAAGTGTTCGGTGCGCCTAAGGAGGCGATAGAGGGGCAATGCCTTTTCTCCTAGACGAGAGATAAAGCGGCTTAGAGCCGCCACGCATCCAATCAATTTTTGTATTTTTTTGAGGTCTTTTGGAATATCTAGCTGTGATAGGGCTCGGATTTTGGCTGGGTTTGCTTCAATTCCTCTACCGGATACAATGAAGCCCAGGAGCTTTCTGGCTGGTACGCTGAAAACGCATTTTTCCGGATTCAGCTTGATGTCATATGCTCTGAGGTTGTCGAATGTGAGCCTCAAGTCGTCTACTAGAGTTTCGATGTGTTTGGTTTTGACGACTACGCCGTCTACGTATGCCTCTACCGTTTTGTCGATCTGGGTGGCCAGACATGTTTGAATCATGCGCTGATATCTTGCGCCGGCGTTTTTAAGTCCGAAGGGCATCGTGTTGAAGCAGAATGGTCCATATGGAGTGATGAATGCCGTTGCGGCTTGGTCTGCTTCCGCCATCTTGATTTGATGGTAGCCGGAGTATGCGTCAAGGAAGCACAGTGAATCGTGTCCGGCGGTAGTGTCGATTATCTGGTCGATGCGGGGGAGGGGGAAGGGATCCTTTGGGCAGGCCTTATTGAGGTCTTTAAAATCGACACATAGGCGCCAGGATTTGTCCTTCTTTGGTACCATTACCAGGTTTGCTAGCCAATCCGGATGTTTGATATCTCTGATGAATTCGGCTTCCAATAGTTTGGCTAGCTCTTCTCCCATTGCCTGTCTTTTGGGTTCGGAAAATCGTCGAAGAGCCTGTTTGACTGGCTTGAATCCTTTTAGGATGTTTAGGCTGTGTTCTGCCAATCTGTGTGGGATTCCGGGCATATCCGAAGGGTGCCAGGCGAAAATGTCCCAATTTTCCCAAAGGAATTCTCGCAGTGTGGCGTCTACGTCAGGGTTCAATTGTGCCCCGATGGATGCCGTCTTTGTCGGGTCAGTTGGATGGACCTGGAATTTTACTATTTCGTCCGCTGGTTTAAAGGAGGTGGACTTGGATCTCTTATCGAGTATCACATCGTCCCTATTCATAGTAGAGCGCAGTGCGGTGAGTTCTTCTGCTGCTAGGGCTTCGGATAGTGCCTCCAGGGCTAATGCGGCTGTCTTGTTTTCGGCGCGGAGTGCTATGTCTGAATCACTAACGAGAGTGATTATTCCACTAGGCCCAGGCATTTTGAGCTTCATGTACCCGTAATGGGGTATGGCTTGAAAAATTGTGAATGCCTCTTGTCCTAATATAGCGTGATATCCGCTGTTGAACGGGGCCACTTGGAACGTAACTTCTTCGGATCTGTAATTGTCCGGCGAGCCAAACACCACATCGAGTGTGATTTTTCTGGTGCAGCGCGCTTCCCGGCTAGGGATTATTCCTCTGAAGGTTGTGCTGCTTCGCTCAATGTGGCTCCAGTCTATTTCCATTTTTTGAAGGGTTTCCTCGTAGATGAGGTTTAATCTGCTGCCGCCATCCATGAGGACCTTTGTAAGTCGAAAGCCGTCCACTATTGGACTAAGTACCAGTGCGGCTGGTGCTCAGGCTGTTCGGAATTTAGGTTCGTCGCTGGCGTTGAAGGTGATGGATGTGTCACTCCATGGATTTGTTGTTGCTACTTGGTAGACTTCGGCGAGGCTGCGGATTGTTCGTTTCCGCATATTATTTGATGCGAAAGTCTCGAAGACTGTTGATACCGTACCAGTATTGTTGGAGTGGTTTTCCGGGGCTAGAAGCTCCTCGCCACTTTTGGCCACCTGCCATAATATCCAACATGCTCGAAGGCTATGTGTTGGGATGGCGCCCTCTGTACTGTGAATTTTACAGGGTCCGCTAAGCCATCCCTCCAGTATGGTTCCATGCCCTTTATGGGGTTTTTGCTTTTTGGTTTTTGTATCTGGTGCCTTAGTGTAATGCACCCTTTTGTTGCGGACTAGGGTTGTATTCGGGGCCGGATTGTCCCAAAACTTATTTTCGGTTTTCCGGAAACTCTCCATCGCACAGTACTTTCGTATTATGGACGCCAGGTCGGCGAATCGTGTAATTTCACAACGGCTGACGGCGTTCAAGATTCCCTCATCCGTGCAATTATTGCAAAAAATTGAGATTGTGTTTTCCTCTCGGCAGTCCTTTATCCTGTCCATAACCAGGAGGAATCTGGCCCAGTAGTGATGTACTGTTTCCGCGGGCTCTTGCCGGATTAGAGATAGATCGCATATGTCTGGGCGGGCGGGTGGAATTAAGTTCCATCTCAAGGCTCGAAGGCCGAGAAGTTTCCAAATTTGGAAGCTTGGATTGCTGGACGTTGTCCAATGAGTCCGGTCCGCTGCCTGACTTTAAGTTCAGTGCTTGATCGAAGTCCGTCCCTCCGCGGGAATCTGGCATGGAGGGTTCGGGAGCTCGGACATGACTGGTTTTCAATATAGGAGAAGAGTCGCCGCATTGTTCCTCTACCACGGCGACGTGGTGGGTGACCTGGGGAGAGTTAATCTCTCTTAGATCGGTTTTAAGCCCAATCTGATTGTAGTCTGTAGCGACTCCCAGGGCGGCGATGCGATCCAAGAGCTCGTTCACGGACGAGAGCTCTATTGTATCCAGCCGCTCGGCGAATTCCGAGCTGACGTGAAGATTGCTTTTGACGACTTGAGAGGTCATTGTCGAAGCGGTGGCCGGACAGGCGGTCATAAGAAAACCACCTAGCCGGATAGTTTGGCCGGCGGCCAAGGCTCCTTTGGCAAAAATACCGTCCTTGAAGACGGGAGGAGGCATCCTTCCTATTGGTGACGGCACAGAGGAACTCTCAATGAAAGCACCAATGTCGGTGTCAAAACCGGCGGATCTCGGGTAGGGGGTCCCGAACTGTGCGTCTAGGCGGATGGTAACAGGAGACAAGGGACACGATGTTTTTACCCAGGTTCGGGCCCTCTCGATGGAGGTAAAACCCTACTCTTCCTTGATTGATATTGATGATATGGGTAGTACAAGAGTGGATCTACCACGAGATCAAGGAGGCTAAACCCTAGAAGCTAGCCTATGGTATGATTGTTATAATGGTTGTTGTGTCCTACGGACTAAAGCCCTCCGGTTTATATAGACACGGAGAGGGCTAGGGTTACACAGAGTCGGTTACAATGGTTGGAGATCTACATATCCGTATCGCCAAGCTTGCCTTCCATGCCAAGGAAAGTCCGATCCGGACACGGGACGGAGTCTACAATCTTGTATCTTCATAGTCTTGGAGTCCGGCTGACGATGACAGTCCGGCTGACGATGACAGTCCGGCTGTCCGGACACCCCCTAGTCCAGGACTCCCTCAATGACCTCAAGGAGACGTTTGACAATCTTCGGGTTTACAAAATGATGCTTAATCCGGATAAATGTGTTTTTGGTGTTCCGGCAGGCAAGCTCTTAGGTTTTCTGGTATCCAACAGGGGCATTGAGGCTAATCCAGAAAAAATCAAGGCGATTACATCCCTGGCTAAACCGAAGTGTATCAATGATGTTCAGCGTCTGACGGGTCAGATTGAGGCCCTTAGCCGGTTTATCAGCCGTTTGGGAGAGAAGGCAATTCCTTTGTATTAGATGTTGAAAAAGACAGACGATTTCGTCTGGAGTGACGGAGCCAATGCGGCTTTTGAGGAGTTAAAGCGCCAGTTGGTTGAACCGCCGGTTCTTGCAGCTCCGGTTGATAATGAGGCCTTGCTGTTATACGTGACTGCCAATGCCCGATCGGTCAGTGTAGCAACTGTGGTTGAGCGTAAGGAGGCTGGGAAGGAATATCCGGTTCAACGACCTGTATACTACATCAGTGAAGTCCCGATCGAGTCAAAACAACGCTATCCACATTGGCAGAAGCTGGTGTATGGGGTTTTTATGGCAAGTCGAAAACTCAAGCAATACTTTCAAGGCCATCCCATCATAGTGGTTAGCTCTGCTCCTTTGGGCGATATAATTCAAAACAGGGAAGCGACTGGCCTGGTTGCAAAGTGGGCAATTGAGCTTGGTCCACACGGTTTGAAGTATGTGCCTCGAACAGCCATCAAATCTCAGGCCCTTGTGGACTTTATCAATGATTGGACCGAGTTGCAAGCACCAGAAGACAAACTGGATAATACATACTGGACTATTCATTTTGATGGACCCATGCAGTTGGAGGGCTCGGGGGCTGGAGTTGTCCTTACTTCCCCTCGAGGTGATAAAATTGGCTATGGTCTCCGTGTGGCTAAATAGATGAACTTAAGTCGAGTTCGTTGTTTTGGAGATTCTGATCTGGTGGCTCAGCAAGTTTCTGGTACTTGGGATTCTAAGGATCCACTCATGGCGGCTTATAGACGTGAGGTGGATATTGTGGCGGGTCACTTCAAAGGGTGTCAGGTTGAGCATATCGATCGGCGCAAAAACGAAGCAGCAGATGCTTTAAGCCGGCTTGGATCTCAGCGTAAACCGGTACCTCCTAATACCTTTTTAGATATCTTGCATAACCCGTCTGTTAAGTTGCCTACAGAAGAGGATTTGGCTATTCCTGATCCGGAGGCTCAATTGGTGGCCGCTTTGCACGTTGTGCCGGATGGGATGGTTCCATATCTGGCGTATATGAACCAGGGCGAGTTACCAGATGATGAAGTCCTAGCTCGATAGATAGTCCGGCGATCCAAGTCCATGGTTATTCACAATGGCGAGTTACACCGCTGTAGCGTTTCAGGTGTATTTCAGCGTCGTGTTTCTCCGGAAGAAGGCCAAGAGATCCTACGGGAAATTCATGAAGGGGATTGTGGTCATCATGCTGGTTCAAAGTCCCTGGTTGCAAGAGCTTTTCATCATGGGTTTTACTAGTTGACAGCTCATGCTGATGCGGAGGATCTGGTAAAGCGATGTGATGCTTGTCAAAAAAATTCACGCAGAGCTCATGTTCCCGCTCAAGAACTACGGATGATTCATATCACTTGCCCTTTTGCTACTTGGGGGCTTGATATGGTGGGGCCCTTTAAGCGTTCCAAGGATAAGAAGACCCACCTGTTGGTGGCAGTTGATAAATTCACCAAGTGGGTTGAAGCGGAGCCTGTCAGCAAGTGTGATGTAGCTACGGCGGTTCAATTTCTCAAAAAGATTATCTTCCGCTTTGGCTTTCCACACAGTATTATAACGGATAATGGTACAAACCTTTCCAAAGGTGAGATGGAGGATTTCTGTCAGAAAGAGCACATCCGGCTTGATTTAGCATCTGTGGTGCACCCTCAATCCAACGGTCAAGCGGAGCGAGCCAATCAAGAAATTTTGAAGGGCATTAAACCCCGGCTCATGATTCCTTTGAAGCGGACGCCGGGTTGTTGGGTGGAAGAATTACCTTCTGTGTTATGGAGCATCAACACCAACCCCAATCGATCAACAGGTTACACACCTTTCTTCATGGTATACGGGGCAGAGGCAGTACTAGTAAGTGATATTCGTCATGACTCGCCCCGGGTTGCTAATTATGTTGAAGCAGACAATGAGCAGGCACTCCAAGAGGCGCTGGACCTGTTAGATGAGAAACGGGACATGGCTCTGGCTCGATCGGCGGTTTATCAACAAGACATGCGGCAATATCACAGCCGCCGGGTTAGGACAAGAACCTTTCAAGAAGGCGACTTGGTGCTCCGGCTCATCCAGGATCAAACCGACATGCACAAGATATCCCCGCCTTGGGAAGGGCCCTCTGTGGTCAGCAAAAATCTGCACAATGGATCATACTACCTCATTGACGTTCGAGACAACTCACGCAGCTCTGAGGAGGAGACCCGGCGGCCGTGGAACATGGCTCTCCTGCGGCCTTACTACACTTGAGCCATAGGCTTTTCTTATGTACATATTTCGACAATGTATATATTATGATCAATAAATAAACCAGCACCCTCGCTAAAGTAGGACCTCTGCTGTTTTTCTCATATATCCTTTGAGTTACATGGGGGCTTCAGCTGACAAAGCGGAGTACTACCTGTTAAACTGGCTATCACGCCACAACATAGCTTGGAAGCTTCACACCCAAGGGGCCAAAGAGAGTCTGGATGCTGTGCACAGCTCAAACATAGGCACCCAATGAGCACAGCTCATCACGTTACTTGGGGGCTCCTTGTTTCAAATACCAAGGAGTTTGAAAGGACCCTTGTAGCTGGGTATCGACCCATGGCTTGGAAGCTTGGTATATTTACCTAAAACTTCGGGTTAACCTGCCTTCATCAAGTAAGACACTCCTATCCAGGTAATCCTGGCATGACCCTCCGAACGTTTGACAGTTACTCTCGTTGAGAACCCGAACTTGTCAAAGTTAAAACAGTGATTGGTTAGTTGGAGGTCCATCTTAAAAAGCTTTGTTAAATGGTTCAACTCAGCGGCCTAGCAGCCCCTGAAAAGCCTCGAATTTGGGCCTGGCAGCCCTTGAAAAGCCTCGACTACACGATTTTATTTGCGTTTGTCACTTTTCTTTTGATAAATTTTATGTTAAACCGGTTTCTTTGACCTGGTATGACTTCTCAGTCATCTTATTAGCCCGGTGTTTCTTAAACCGGCTTGGTTTTCAACTACAAGTTGACAGACCTTATTATCAAACCGGAGTTTGTTAACCCGGCCTGGCTTTGACTACTTGTCGCCAGTTTTGATCATCTAGTATTTATCAGCACCTGGTATGACTTATTATACGCCATCAGTACATGATGGAGTTATACAAGAACTACAGATTTGGGTCTTCACCCTTATTACAATCAAAGTTGGTAAACCAACTAAAGTGATATTACATCACAGGTATGAGTTATTTCATATTTCTTATGGTTTGATTATCAATCAGGCCTTATCTTTGGCATTATGACCCGTCCGGCGGTAAACCGCCAGGACAATTTTTGATGCAGGCATAGGAATTGCATATTATGATATATGAACCAACATTGAAACTATCATGGCGATCACATAAAGTATCTCCCACTACATGATGGCAGCAGATCAAAGTATTTTTGCTACCCTATTACAAGGCACTTAACGGCCCAAAATATGGAATTGTTTTAAACCGGACAGTTTCTGACGTATCAACCGGATTGCCGGATCAAGCTTCATCACCATGTTGATGTGAAGTAGATGGGTCATCTGGCGTCGGTTCAGCCTCCTCCTCCCCATCTAATGGCTGGAAGTCAGTGGTGGTCCAGTCAATCCGAGTTAAGGCCTGAAAGACAACCTCTTCACTTATAAGCTCAGTCGGATCAATGTCAGGGGCGTAAGTGTGCTTACGGATTGGCGGAATAAGATTTTGCACTTGAATGACGGCCTCAACCCGTTTGTTGTTAGCATCATAGAAGGGTCGGTGAACCATCAAGTTAGCTTCTTCTGCCAACTAAATCGCTAGAGGACGCATCTCCCTTGTCACATGTTTGAGGGCTTCGTTATCAAACACTGCCCCGTTTTCTTGTTCACTGGGGAAGCCCTTGGCTATATCAACCGGATCAAGATCAACTATCCATGCTTTGGCTTGGGTAAGTGATAACAAAGCTCCAGCCCTGGCAGCAGATCACTTCACCTCTTCTATTTGTGCTAGCATCATAACCTGGCCAGCGTGTCCTTGATTAGTGTTGGGGCCGCATTGTCAGAGGAAGATGCGTAGATAACCCATTGGGCACCGGTATATAGCTGTTCAATCAGCGTATATGCGGCCTTTAGATTCCTCCGCATATCAGAGCCCAGATGAGCAATGCGGCTACCTACAGCGGCTTAAGAATTTCATTTTAAACCGGAGAAATTTCAAAGCTAGACATTCATAAAGCCTTGGTAAAAGGTACTTGCCAAATATTGCAGAAGTCATGGCATTAACTTGGCGCTTCAATCCACTAAGTTCTTCCACCACCGGTTTAAGAGCTGATTCAGCGTCTTCCGCCCGCTTCAGCAATCCAACCTTTTCGGTGTTCCAATTGGCCCTTTCAGACTTGAACCACTCTTTGAGCTGCTTCATGGTGGTTAAGGCGGTTTTTAACTCATCTTTTGCCTTGGTGGTTTCTGCTTGTTGGGATTTAAGATTCTCTTGAAGATCCACAATTGGAGAGACTTGTTGATTTATCTCAGTCTGCAACAGTCATAAGAGTGTGTCAATATCTTCTTTGAAAGTCCCAAGCATATCACTAGTTATACACTTGGCACTTGGGGGCTAATGTGGATCACTTTTTCCTACTAATTGTTGAAGTCCCACGGATTAATACAAGTTTTAATCATGGCACTTGGGGGCTAATGTGTGTTTGATCAAAAAATACACAAGGAAAATCAACAAAGTACAGTACAGAATATAAAAGTCCCGGTTTGACTTTCTAAGAAAAATCGGCCCTTGGGGGCTACAATGCAATGAAGGTACAGAGCAAAAGATCAAACTGTTTACCTCATAGCATTCCTTCATCAGATTTACCAAACCGGCCTCATAATCCCGGCTTGTGAAGAGGCGGTTCAAGAAACCGGAATGAAGATCCCGAGCAGAGAAATCAGCATAGCTTGACAAGTTAGTCTTGCCTTTTCCTTTGTTCAGAAAATCAAATTCATCCTTGGCGGAATGTTTAGACAAAACAACTGGGTTGCCCGGGGTGGTATATGCAGTGCCAGTAACAACAACATCATCATCTTTGGCTGGGCTTGATAGATTGACATTCTTCTTAACTGGGCTTGGCGCTTTGGCAGCAGGGCTCGGCGGTCTGGTAGCAGGGCTTGGAGGATGAGCAGTTCAATCCCGCTACTCAACAATTGGACTTGGAGGAGTGGCATGAGGATGTCATGTATCAACATGTATCTCCGGTTCAACTTCTGGCGGGTTAGCATCAGCGCCTGGGTTTTGCGGAGCAGAGCTGTCTATGGCAATCTCAGGATTTTCTCCTTCATTCTCTGGGGTCTTCTCCGGATCAACATCGTCAGTAGGGCCGCTGGTCTTAGCTTTCTTACTCAATCGGGCCTTGGCACTACAACATCAAAAGTTAGAATATGATAAACCGACACATGGAGAAACAAATTGAGGAACAATGTACTTACCCAGCGACAGTCTTGAGGGGAGGCAGCTGAGTGGTTGATGAACCGCCAGAGGAGTTGGAAGATGCCTGATAATTCGAGTCATACGGATTGAGTGGGCATCGGAAGAAACCCTTCAAAGGATAAAGTTTTTTAGGAGAACAAGTCACCTCTGGACGACGTTCCGGGTTGCTGTATCTGCTAGACCGGATGAAGTGATTTGCTGACCACTGTGCCGGGTTGTGCGACGCTCTGCAGCTTGTTGTGTCTTCAAAGAAAATTTTGGATCCAAATGAGAAAGGGGGTGAGAGTGTTTTACTTTCCAAACTGTACGGTGAACTCTTTGAACCGATACAAGATCTGAATCAGAAGAAAGAGTGATTACCTCAACATGGTCTGCGTGGCTGGCCTAAGCATCATCCTGGGAATAATCATTGTCAATAAGATGTACGAAAAAGGAACCAAGTGAGTCAAGTTCTACCTCTGCGTCTGATTCCTAACCTTCTGCCGGATCAAAAGACTCGGTGGTTTTCTTCTTGGCAATTTTTTTGGTGACCTTGCTCTTTGCATGAGGAGCCCTGGCCGGTTTAGTCCGTTTCCAGAAGGAGCTGTTAGCCTGTGAAATTAAGGCAAGAAAAGGTTAGCACATAATTAATGCGGAGGCGAATCAGTAAGTATTAAGATGAACTTTACCGCTGGCGGTTGATTGGAGACGCAAAAAGGTGGCAACCCGGTTTGGTTGCATGCAGAGATTGTTTCATCAAGCATCTTCTTCATAGATTCAGTAACTTCAAGGTCTGTCATTACTACTTCATGATATCATTGAGGGTCTTTGACGTTGCTAGTATATTCATGCATCAATCCGGGGCAGGGGCTTAAAGGAAAAATGCCCCAAGAAACCCAGCAGCGGACGAGATCAATGCCAGTCAACCCGTTCGCCATGAGAGCCCGGAGCTTGGCGAGTTGAGGTGCAAAGTTTTTCTGTTCTGCGGCGGAAAATCTTGAAGGTAATGGGTGACCGTTGCTAAGCCGGTGAGGGCGATAACCCGACAAAGGATTTTCCCCATCAGGGGCAGTGTTCCGGCAATAAAACCAAGTTTGGTTCCAATCTTTAGGATGGCTATGATGTTTTACGTGAGGGAAATCAACTTCTTTCCTTTTCTGAATTGAAACACCACCAAGCTCTGTGTTGGGACCATCCGAGAATTCCGTACAGCGGTTCAAATGAAAAAAATCCCGGAACAACTCCACAGATGGCTCTTCTTGAAGGTAGACTTCGCAGAATACTTGAAAGTTGCATATATTGGACATGGAGTTCGGTCCAATATCTTGTGGATGGAGTTGGAAGCTTGCGAGGACATCCCGGAATTTTTTTGATCCAGGTGGGCTGAATCCCCGGTCTAAGTGTTGCATAAATACAATCACTTCTCCATCATGAGGTTCAGGTGGGCATTCAGAGCCCGGAACTCGCCAATGAAGGACCCTTTTTGAGGCTAAAGCGCCAGTGGTGACATATCCCTTGATTTGTGTTTCCGTGATCTGGGACGGAACCCAATTGCAAGAAGAGAATTGTTTGGTCATCTCGAAGGGAAACTGAAAGGAAAAATAAGACACTACAAAAAAATACACTTCCGTGATGATACATGTTTGTCACAGTAGGTCGCGTTTTTTGTCATGCATGTACATCCATGACAAATTTAGGATAGAATCAAGATAGTCATACCTGTGCTGTCGTAGAAGTGTTCCATGACATTACCAAAATTATCATCACGGAAGTGTCCACTTCCATGACGATAAATCGCGCGTCACAGAAGTGCTTTCGTCAAGGGTGACCGACACGTGGCATCCACCGTAACGAAACGCCGTTAAGATATCAAGTCGGGTTTTGGATCCGATATGTCGGATTTCGGGTTCCGGCAGACCCTTGAGGTTCGAACACAGGGGTGCGCGCGGAGATTCAACCCTATACCGGCTCGTCCCTCGCCGATTCGCTAGGACCTAAACTACCAAACTGAACAGCACAAGAGACACAAGATTTATACTGGTTCAGGCCACCATGGTGGTGTAATACCCTACTCCAGTGTGTGGTGTGGTGGATTGCCTCTTGGGCTTGGTGATGAACAATACAAGGCAGAACAGCCTCGCGAGGGTCTGTTCTTGGCTGGTGCGACGAACTGCTGGGATGAGTTCAATCGCTCTATCTACTGGTTTCTTGGTGAGGATCCCGATTGCTAGGTCAGGTCCAGATGCCTTTACCCGGGGGGTGGCTAGTCCTATTTATAGGCAAAGGCCCTGGGCCTCTCCCCAAATATTGAGCGGGAAGGGCGCCAACAATTGGCCATTTTGAAGGGGAACAGCGGGTCCACTTATCCTGACTAAAGTTGGTCCTCGCCTGTCAAAGGCTCTAGTGATGACGCCGGCTTGGGATCCACAATGACTTCCTTCCGGCCGTTGGGCTGGTCTTGGTCTTGTTGCACCGAAATGGACGCCTTTGCTTGATGCTCTCGCCTGCGCTTGCTCCCTTTGCACCAAAGAGGAAAGGAGGACACTGCATGGGCTGGCGCCCGACTGGCGCCCTTGGTCGTCACGGCTTGCGTCATGGGCACCTTGCGAGGTACCCCGCCTTGAACTCTCCGCCTCCTCATGAGCCAGCCTGACGAGTCCATGCCTGAGGAAGCTCCTTGTCATCCGCCCCGCGAGGCTTGGCCCCTCGCGAGGGTCTTGAGCCTGTGTTGATCAAGATGGGCTGTGCTGGGCCTCCTTTGAGCCACGCCGCAGGCCGCAGGCAGGCAAGTCTGGGGACCCCCGTTCCCAGAACGCCGACAGTAGCCCCCGGGCCCACGGCGCACCCGAGCTTGGCTGAGCCGAGAGGCAAAAGGGCAAGTGCGAAGCGTCACGGGCCCTAACAGCCTGTGGCCTTGGGCGCCGCATGGCGGTTGATTGGACGTGGGCGGCACCGCTTCCCCATGACGCCTTGGTAACCGCTCGGATTCGACAAGTCCCTGCATGCAAAGCGGGTCATGATTACCTGTGATCGTGGAGGCCGACGGTTGGCCTTCGCCGGCTATAAGTACGGAACGGAGCGCACCCTTCCAGTCTATCCTTCTGCTTATCCTCCTTCCTGGGCCTTGCTCCGTCTTGCTGCAATGGCTCCGATCCGCCGGTTCTCCGCGGAAGAGAAGGGAAAGGCTCCCCAAGAGAATCCTGACCCTCTTCTCCCGAAGAAGCGGCTTGCCCTCTGGTGTCAGGGCGAGGGCGCTCGCCAGGAGGCGTCAAGACCCTGGTGTGAGCGGCCGCCACTAGGGTTCCCTCTTCCCTTGTACGCGCACATTGGCGGCTCTAAAGGAGTCGACGCTGAACGCCACGAGTGGTGCTGCCGACGATGCTAGCGGGTCACGAAGGTGTGCATCTTCCCCCCGGAGTCCACGCTGAGGGTTCCTGCCGAGAGTTCATGCTTCACGCCGCCACGCCTCCTATGTCTTGGGTTTGTCTCCCTTCTTTCTTCGCCTCCGTCGTCCGGCAGGGGGAACCCCTGGGGCTTTGGCTGCAGCACGCCGGCTGCGGCACCCTCGCGACCGGGGCAGAGGTCGCGATCGTTGCCCCGGGCGAGGTCTTCATGACTCGAGGCGCCCGGGTCTGCAGGGCGAGGTTGCCCGGGTCTGCAGGACGAGGGGCGCCCTCACGATCCATCTGGAGTACGACGGTGCTTCGATGATGTCCTTCAAGGTCTTCGACGCGGAGGGTCGTCGGCTGGAGTGCTGCCCCAGGAGGGGCGGTCGGGACCCTGCTGCGGCGAGACAGAGGCCGGCCGTCCGCTCCCTTGGCCGCTCCTGAGGCGACGAAGGCGCCGGAGGATCCAGTGACTCTGTCGAGCTCTTCCTGACGCCGGAGACGAGCGACGACAGCTACGAGCCCCCGAGCCTGCGCCGCTCCCGGGGCATGGCGGGCTCATCAAGTCGTCGCCGCCCCTGATCTGGATGGGGTTGGCATCGGTGCTGGGCGGCCCACTGTTGATGATGGTGTCTGCCGCGATGCCCCTATAGTTAGGACTCCTTAGGATTCACGCCTTTTGTCCCTGTGAGGGGCCAAGAATATACCCCACGGGGGCTTGTAAGATGTTTGTAGCTCCGTCTGTCAATATAATCCCTATTGTGGAGCGGTGCGAGATGCTTATTCCGTTTTAGCTTAGTTTCTTCCTTTCAGACCTCGCGAGGGCCTGATGCTCTACGCCGACAGGTCCCAGTCCCAAGGTGGCTTCAGCCGTCGCTGGTATGCCAGGTTACGATGCCGTGGTCAAGGCCAGGAGGTGAGCGGCCCGAGGTCCGGTAAGAGCCCCTGAGTCGCGATGCTCAGGAGGTCCCCCTTGGCGCTCAAGCAGCCATCATTCGGTGAGAAAGGAGAGTGACGTTGTTTGAGAGCGACGTTGCTAACACGGGATTGCACTGGGTGTGGGGATGGTGATGTGGTAACTAGTGTGTCCGGAGGGTGACTTATCTCGAGGGTCAGGAAACGCTTCATGGAGCGGCTCCAGGTCCATGCCTTGGCCGGCAAGGGATTGCTTGGCGAGGTCCTTGCATGCTCCTTGGAGGGACCCTGCAGGCTCATCACAAAAGGAACGAGAGCTCGCCATGGCGATTGACAGTTAGCTGTTAGTTGCTTGGGAGAGGCGTGAGAGGCCTGGCTAGGTGCATCTGGGCACCCGTGAGCCAGCGCGGGATTCACGAGGCCCTATCTCAAGGCGGGTTGCGCCTGGCTCTGGGCCTCATCTTCGAGTGTGTTCCTACAAATTTGGCCAGATGTCGGTGCTCTACGTCTTCAGGTCCCGGCTCTCGGGCTGGTCTCAGCCGTCGCTGGCATGCCAGGTCGCGATGCCATGGACAAGACTAGAGGGTGAGGGCCGGAGAGCCAGTTGGAGCCCTGAGTCGCGATGCTCAGGCACCCCCCCTTTAACGCGCAAGCTTGGTTAGATGACGAAACTCTACGTCCTCGGGTCCCGGCTCTCGGGCTGGTCTCAGCCGTCGCTGGCATGCCAGGTCGCGATGCCATGGACAAGACCAGAGGGTGAGGGCCGGAGAGCCGGTAGGAGCCCTGAGTCGCGATGCTCAGGCACCCCCCTTTAACATGCAAGCTGGGTTAGATGATGAAACTCTACGTCCTCGGGTCCCGGCTCTCGGGCTGGTCTCAGCCGTCGCTGGCATGCCAGGTCGCGATGCCATGGACAAGACCAAAGGGTGAGGGCTGGAGAGCCGGTAGGAGCCCTGAGTCGCGATGCTCAGTTACCCCCCCTTTAACGCCCAAGATTCCAACACCCAGGAGAAAAAGGCAGCAAATAACAAGCATGGTGGATCGAAAGCATTGCCCTAAGATAAACGCAAGAAGGATACATGCCGCTGGGACAGGCCCGAGTGGCTTGGGGATGATGCAGCCCGTGGGGCTCCCCCAATAAGGTAAGCTAAGGACATGAAATAAAAGGGATACATGCTGCAGGGATGGACCCATGCGGCCTGGGAATAATGCGGCCCTGAGGGCGCTCCCAGCCAGAAACAAAACTTAAAAGATGTCACCTGATGATGTTGGGGACGAAGGGGTGTTGGTATAGCAGACTCGGTGGGCTGCGGGAGCCGATCCTCACGAGCCCCCAGGCCTAGGGGCCTCAGGAGGTTCCGGAGGCGCTGGCGGCTCCTCGCGGGCCATCTCCATCTCCGCCAGGGCTGCGGCATGCCTGACCTCTTGAGCCTCCAAGATGGCTCTCATGAGACGCTGGTGTGCGGCAGCCGCGTTCGGCAAGCAGTAAGGCATGCGTACGTAGCTGTGTGGCAGACCTACGCAACGTCCCACTCGCGAGGGCCAGAAGCACTCTTGAGAGGCGGCTCGGGTGAGCCCTGGTATGTCGATGCAGACGCGCAACCCACCATCCTCGCCTGGATGGGGGGCCACGGCGGGTAGGCAGCGGCTGCCTCTCATGACCCTTGACTCCTATAACTTCTGAATGGCCTTGCTGACGAACTCCTGAGGGTTTGGCCCTCCTTGCCTTGCTCCTTCTTAAGGGAAACGTGCTTTGAAGCATGCCTCCACGTGGTGCCCAAGCGCCTCCCTCGTGACCCTGGCGAGGTCGGCGGCCCTTTAGGGGAGAGCCCCTGAGCCCTACCTGAGGAGGACGATGGGCGCGCTTCCCTATGCGATGGAAGGAGGCTCCTCCTGGCCAGGCGCGGGCCCTGAGGGGCCTGCCTCCTGAGGGGCCGGGCCGGTCGATGTCTTCTTCTTCTTGGGGACGGCCTCAGGAAGCCTTCTGCCTCCGCGGTCTGGGTCTTCCAGTGATGCAGCCTGAAAGGCCCGCTCCAGGGAGCACACTGCGTCTCTCTCTTCGCAGGGCACCGTGATGACCCCGCCGCTGCCTGGCATCTTGAGGACGTTGTAGCCGTGGTGGGTTACGGCCATGAACTTGGCCAGCGCCGGGTACCCGAGGATGGCGTTGTACGGCAGGCGAATGTGGGCGACGTCGAAGTCGATGAGCTCGGTGCGGTAGTTGTCGCGAGCCCCGAAGGTGACAGGAAGGCGGACCTGCCCTATCGGGACCGTGGAGCCGTCGGTGACTCCGGAGAAGGGCTTGGTTGGCTGAAGCTGACTGTAAGGCACTTGAGGGTTGTTGAACGTTTCCACGGACAGGACATTGAGCCCTGCCCCACCGTCGATGAGGGTCCTGGTGACCAGTACGTTGTTGATGATTGGGGAACAAAGCATCGGGAGGACTCCGGCTGTGGCCTCGCACTTGAGCTGATCCGCTGAGCTGAACGTGATGGCGCACGCCGACCACCTGAGAGGGCACGTGGCCTCGAGCTTGGGGAGGACCGCATTCACTTCGCGGGCAAACTGCTTGAAGATGCGCTGAGAGGCTGGGGCTTGAGCTCTGCCCAGGATGCAGGCGATTGCGCATGGTTCCTGGAAGCCCCCAGCCCCCTCGTCCTGATGACGGTCTTCATCTCTCCTTGGCTGCGGCGGCAGCGGAGGGAGGCCTGCGTTCCCTTGCGAGCAATCCTCGCGAGGCTGATCCCTCCAGCCTCCCTCGTGAGGCGGGTCCTGCCAGCGATCCTTGCGAGGTTGGTCGCGCCATCCTTTGCGCGGGCCGCGGTCTTCCCAGTGTCCTGCATTCCTTCCTCCTCCTCGGCCGTAGCCCCGGTCGCTGCGGTCGGGACGTTTGCTGACCCTTCCTTCATGCACGACCCGGAGCTCTTGGCATTCATTGGTGTTGTGGGTGTGGAGCTTGTGGTACACGCAGTACCGGCTGTCCTTGGAGGATTCGGGCTGATCTCTGCCCCGCTTAGTGTCTGGCTCGGCCGCAAGTACGGTAGCCCCCTTGCGCTTCACGTCCTTGGCCTTGGGCTTCTTCTCTTCGGGGTCCGCGGCAGGCAGCTCGAGGAGGGAGAGGCGCCCCTCCTCAGCCCTGGCGCACTTGGTCGCCAAGTTGAACAGCTCCAAGGAGGTGCACAGGTCTTCATGCATCGCCAGCTCCTCGTTCATCTTGACGTCGCGCACACTGTCAGAGAAGGCAGAGATGATGGCCTCCTCCGTTACCTTGGGGATCTTGAGGCGCGCATTGTTGAAGCGCTGGATGTACTTCTGCAGGGTTTCCCCTGGTTGCTGCTTGATACGGCGCATGTCGCTCACGGCGGATGGCCGGTCGCGAGTACCCTGGAAGTTGGCGATGAAGCGGGTGTGCATCTTGTCCCATGAGGAGATCGTGCCTGGGGCCAGATTCAGGAGCCAGGGGCGGGCTCCGTCCTTGAGCGCCATGGGAAACCAGTTCGCCATGTCCTTTTCGTCTCCGTTGGCAGCCTTGATACCCAACTCGTAGAGTTGGAGGAACTCCGTAGGGTCAGCCGCGCCGTCGTAGCGAGGAGGCAGGTCTGGTTTGAACTTGCCAGGCCACGCGACGCTGCGCAGCTCAGAGGTGAAGGCGCGGCAGCCCGCCGTGGCCGCAGGGGGCCTTGGGCGACGGAGAGCTTGGTCCTGCGGGTCCCCATGCGCCGCGGCTGGGGGCAGCACAGGGTCTTGACGTGCTGGAGCAGGAAGCGCTCGGGCAACTTCTCGAGGGCGAGGGACTTCTTGGCAGCTCTGCTCTTGCCGCGCTGGCGCCTGACGGAGCGGGTTCCGCCTAGGGGTCGCGCGCCTTGGGGCCAGGGCGCCTTCTTGAGGAGGAGGCGGTTGAGGCGCCCCAGGAGCTTCATTGCCCGCACAGGGTGGGGTGCGGTGCAGCGAGAAGGACGGTGCGGGGGCGCCTCCAGCGGTGCAGACGAGCTCGGCGACTCGGTCGAGCCATTCTTCGTAGACGTCGTCGATGGGGCGGTAGCGCAGGAACTCGTTTGCCGCGATGAGCGCAGCTCGGGCCTCCATGGCCGCACGGGACGCGCGTGACGAAGAACCAGCGGGGGTGAGCGAGGGCGTGGCGGTGCGGCCGTCCCGCCTCAGGGACGGATGCTGGGATGACGCTTGCTGCTCGTTCCCTGCCGGGCCGGTGGCGGCGTTGACGGGAGGTGACGGGGAACGACGAGGGCGCCCACCGACGGGAGCCGTCTGGGCGACATGGGAGGCGAGGGCGGCTCGGCGCTCGGCGCGAGCCCGATGAGCGTCAGACATGGATGCGGTGGTCAGAAAGAACAAGATGACGGAAGGCAAATTCCGGCGCACCCCCTACCTGGCGCGCCAAATGTTGGATTTCGGGTTCCGGCAGACCCTTGAGGTTCGAACACTGGGGTGCGCGGAGATTCAACCCTCTACCGGCTCGTCCCTCGCCGATTCGCTAGGAGCTAAACTACCAAACTTAACAGCACAAGAGACACAAGATTTATACTGGTTCAGGCCACCATGGTGGTGTAATACCCTACTCCAGTGTGTGGTGTGGTGCATTGCCTCTTGGGCTTGGTGATGAACAATACAAGGCAGAATAGCCTCGCGAGGGTCTGTTCTTGGCTGGTGCGACGAACTGCTGGGATGAGTTCAATCGCTCTATCTACTGGTTTCTTGGTGAGGATCCCGATTGCTAGGTCAGGTCCAGATGCCTCTACCCAGGGGGTGGCTAGTCCTATTTATAGGCAAAGGCCCTGGGCCTCTCCCCAAATATTGAGCGGAAAGGGCGCCAACAATTGGCCATTTTGAAGGGGAACAGTGGGTCCACTTATCCTGACTAAAGTTGGTCCTCGCCTGTCAAAGGCTCTGGTGATGACGCCGGCTTGGGCTCCACAATGACTTCCTTCCGGCGGTTGGGCTGGTCTTGGTCTTGTTGCACCGAAATGGACGCCTTTGCTTGATGCTCTCGCCTGTGCTTGCTCCCTTTGCACCAAAGAGGAAAGGAGGACACAGTGCGGGCTGGCGCCCGACTGGCGCCCTTGGTCGTCACGGCTTGCGTCATGGGCACCTCGCGAGGTACCCCGCCTTGAACTCTCCGCCTCCTCATGAGCCATCCTGACGAGGCCGTGCTTGAGGAAGCTCCTTGTTGTCCGCCACGCGAGGCTTGGCCCCTCGCGAGGGTCTTGAGCCTGTGTTGATGAAGATGGGCTGTGCTGGGCCTCCTTTGAGCCACACCGCAGGCCACAGGCAGGCAAGTCTGGGGACCCCCATTCCCAGAACGCCGACACGATAGCCCGTTAACAGCCCCGACCAATGGGGATTTTCCACGTGTAAAATCATCATTGGCTGGAGGAGACACGTGTCGGCTCACCGTTGGGACATATGTCATCCACTCATTGGACAGAAGGCGCATATGATACATGGACACGTGGCACGGCCCAACAGAGGCCCATTCCTGTGAAAAGGCCGGCCCATTTGACTTGGTCAAAAGGTGGCGGGCCGGCCCATGTAAAGCATGTTAACGGCATGTTCGCATATAGCCCATTTACAGCCCGCTAACCCAAGGCCTGTTACGCCCTATCCAAATTAGGCCCAGTAGCATCATCTGGGCCACCCAATATGATTCCAGCCCGTTTTCACTTCTGGCCCATGTATGGCCCATGACGTCTTTCGGCCCATATGAGGCCCTATGTAACTCTTGGCCTATTAATGGCCCGTGGTGA
This sequence comes from Triticum aestivum, assembly GCF_018294505.1. Lineage (NCBI taxonomy): Eukaryota > Viridiplantae > Streptophyta > Magnoliopsida > Poales > Poaceae > Triticum > Triticum aestivum. Next base: position 418,728,380 of record NC_057801.1, on the reverse strand, counting down.
AACTGCCCCATAATGAACAGTGTATTACTTTACACCCATTAATGGCCCGTGGTGAAACTGGCTCGTAATGAACAGTGTATCACTTTATACCCAATAAGTGCCCGTTATTCCGTTGGGATGTTTCCAGCCCATGTTATCTTTCGGCCTTCTCAGAGCCCATTTATTCTTGGGCTCATTTCCAGCATTCGTTTACTTACGGCCCGTTACTGTCATTTTCTGCTTATGGGCCAAATTCAGCCCGTGGTTACAGTCGGCCCGTTTGTGGTCCGTTAACATGTTGGGCCATTTTCATAGCGTCATGAAATACGGCCTATTAACGATGGCCCATTATGGTCCGCCCATGAACGGACGATTCCAACAGTAGCCCGTTTACGGCCATACTGCAGCCTGTTATTGGCCCATGTTTGGCCAATCGATCACTGCGCGTATAAGGCCCATTGATGATACGGCCCGTAGAAGGCCCATTGTTTCTGCGGCCCGTAGAAGGCCCATTGTTTCTATGGCCCATGGAAGGCCCACTATTTATACGGCCCGTAGAAGGCCCACTATTTCTACGGCCCGTAGGTGCAGTGTCACTACAGTAAATATTAGCCGATGGTTATTGTGGCCTACTTTTAAAAAATAGGTTGTTGCAGCCACTAGCAAATTGCAAAAAAAGAACTGCACTGACTACAAGCAAACAAATCAACAAGACAACAAGGAAATAAATAAGCAAGCAACTCACACTACGCTATCACGGCTATTACACATATTACATCCACTAGGCATCAAAGTTCGCCACCAATGCAAATATAGGGAACACAGTAGCATATAAACGCCACAGCAAAACAAGTCCAGAATTGAAACCACTTCAGAAGAGCTCAAGAAACAATATCCTGGGTACCCATAATGCTGGCAAGATGCTTAGCAAGCTTATTAACTTTCTCTTGTTTGGCGCTTAAGTCCTCCAGCGCCTGCTGTTGCACCAGAAAGTATGCATCTGAATTCTGCAGGGACTTCCTCAGTCCTTCAGCTTCCTGTCGCATAACACTGATCGTTGTCTTTCAACTTGAAGTTGAGACTCAAGAAGCCGACCTGATTCAGGCAATGAGTTCGAAGAGCTGGTGCCAGCAGTGGTAGCCAGTAACTCGAACACTACATCAAGACAGGACTTTGGGGTTGTCTCAGTGTCCTCAGTATAGTTTTTATCATCTTTCTTGGAGACCAACAGGGATGTCTCACTATATTGAACCTTATCTGCATTACTTCCTTTACCATTGCATAATAGGGTACTCTTCTCCAATATTTTATCCGCGTTCTAAAAGGGAAACAAACAAACACATCTCAGGTTTACAATGTAGTATATGAAACTCATTTTGGTAAACCAGCTTAGTAGTAAGGTGGACAGGATAACAGCATGAAACAAACGTATATCTATGTAGTATGGTCACTGTATGGTCTATATCATTCTAGTTTATGTTGCCAAATCAAGATAGATACAGTTCGAATCATATCTATTGAAGACAAAGCAGCATAGACAGAATATAAGTGTGGGAAACTACACGACAATAACAACACTTGTAATGTGCATGGCATGAGAACATAACTGTTTATTCAATTGAAACTGAAATCAACATAGAGCAAGTTACAACAGCAAACAACCAAACACGTTGAAGAAACAGGTTTAAAACATACCCGTCGGTGTCAAAACCGGCGGATCTCGGGTAGGGGGTCCCGAACTGTGCATCTAGGCAGATGGTAACAGGAGACAAGGGACACGATGTTTTTACGCAGGTTCGGGCCCTCTCGATGGAGGTAAAACCCTACTCCTGCTTGATTGATATTGATGATATGGGTAGTACAAGAATGGATCTACCACAAGATCAAGGAGGCTAAACCCTAGAAGCTAGCCTATGGTATGATTGTTGTCCTACGGACTAAAACCCTCCGGTTTATATAGGCACCGGAGAGGGCTAGGGTTACATAGAGTCGGTTACAATGGTAGGAGATCTACATATCCGTATTGCCAAGCTTGCCTTCCACGCCAAGGAAAGTCCCATCCGGACACAGGACGAAGTCTTCAATCTTGTATCTTCATAATCTTGGAGTCCGGCCGATGATGATAGTCCGGCTATATGGACACCCACTAGTCCAGGACTCCCTCAGTAGCCCCTGAACCAGGCTTCAATGACGACGAGTCCGGCGCGCATATTGTCTTCGGTATTGCAAGGCGGGTTCCTCCTCCAAATAATTCATAGAAGATAGTGAACACCTGGATAGTGTCCGGATCTGTAAAATAAATTCCACATACCACCGTAGAGAGAATAATATTCACACAAGTTCAATCTGCTGACGTAATTTGTGGCGTGATGTCACACCACTACCAAGCCCTTTCTTGAATCATTTTTATTACACCACCTCGGCGCGTTTAGCGAAGCAGTTTCCTTGGCACGTCTTGTTGAAGCAGAGATCGTGTTTCCCCTTATTCCGGGATTCCCATCAATATAGACGTGGGTAACCCAACCGCGCCCGTTGCCACGCCCCCTCCATCGAAGGCGAGTTCCAAACGGTCATGGGGACGGCTCTTGGTGTTCTCCCTCTTTATAATGAGACCAAGGCTCATTTCTTTTCTTCAATCCTCGATCGAATCTACCCCTCGCCCCAAGTTCCAACACTCAGGGCTCCAGATTCAGGTGCTTCGAATCTTCGACAATGTCCGGCTCTGACCTACAGGGCTGGTGGATGCCCTCCTCCGTCACCGAGGAGGACGTGCTAAAGCTGAGAGAAGCCAGGTACTTAACCTACGAGATTTCGCATAGGTTGCCTGCCCAAGGGCAAGTTATTCCTACTCCAGAGCCAGGCAAGAGCGTCGTGTTCGTGTACATCTCCGTCGAGGTTTAAGCTTCCCGATGGATCCTTTTGTGAGAGGGCTCATGTTTTACTATGGGCTGGAATTCCATGACTTGGCTCCGGAGTCCATCTTCCACATCTCATCATTCATTGTCGTCTGCGAAGCCTTCCTCCGCACCACCCCTCACTTCGGTTTGTGGCTCAAAACCTTCAACATGGAGCCAAAGATGATTGAAGGGCGTCAGGCAGAGTGCGGGGGGGGGGGGGCGATTATAAGCAAGAGGGCCGATGCTCCATGGCTGGAGGGCTCTTTTCGGGAGGAGCTCGGCTTGTGGCAACAGGAGTGGTTCTATATCACCGCTCCCAGGGGCAGCAGGCAGAAGCCGCCGCCCGTCTTTCGCTCGGGCCCTCCACAACGGCTGATGTCATGGGTCAGCAAAGGGCGTAACTGGGGGCCGTCAAAGGACGTACCCCTATTGCAGGGCCGGATTCGAGACCTCCAAGAGAGGGAGATCAATCTGGTCGTAGTGATGCAGGTTATGTTGATTCGGCGTCTTCTGCCCTGCAAACGTCGCCCCCTCCGCCTGTGGGAATTCAATCCAGAGGGGCCACGAGCTCTCCAACACTTCATGGGTACAACACCCGGGGAGATGTACAAATTGTTCTTCGGATCACAAGAGGTGTGTCCGGAATTAACCGAGGATGCCAGCTTAAGCTGCAATCGCCCAGATACTCAAGTAAGTAGCCCTGTGTCCGGACAAACCGTTTGTTTGCATATCTTGGATTTGCCTTTTAACCAATTGTCCTTTGAACAGGAGTGGATAGCGCAAGCAAAACTGATACGGTGTCCGGCCCCCCTCCCGGAGACCGCGCCGGACTCGGTGTTAGTCAAGATGCTGGAGGTTGCGCCTTCGGAGGAGGGCGAAGGGGAAAACAGATAAACTACCGCCTCTACCAAGGAGGCTTTTGAGAAAGGGGGGATCGAGAATCCCTCCTTCCAGGGGGAGAAGAGGACCGCTTCCGAAGATCTGGAGGCCAAGGCCTCAAAGCGGGGGAAGAAATCTTCACCAGAGGGTCCTGCGCTAGGGGAAACCCCGGCCGCACTATCTCCCCTAAGGAATCGGCCCTCCAGCGAGCCGTAAGTAGAAAAAGGGGAGTTTTGTAATAAGGGACATCCCTATTTTTGCTTCTGAGGATAACCGAAGTTGTTATCTTGTAGTTCGGATCTCCGTCCTTCTCAGCTGAGCTCGTCTTCGGGGGACCTTCGTCCGGAGATGATGGAGAGCGAGAAGCCTCCATATGCCGCACCGTCAGGCGGGGCGGACGACCCTGAAGTGTCGTCGCGGAGGGTCTCCCCGAGTCTGGCGGGGCCGGAGAGTTCGGCGCCCACTGGTGTACGGCCGGGGGAGCTGAAAGATCTGCTCGAGAAGGCGTCTATCTCAGAAGATCACCGTTCATTGATGAGTACGGTGATTGAAAGAATTTCGTCCGCTGAGGGCGGGTTGCATGATGCCGTCAAAAGTTTACTGGCGGGTTTTGAAGTACGTAAAAATGACATACCTTTTGACTGTTTTGCACATAGAGTGTGCCCTGTATAGATAGCGACAGCGTGCCGAGGGTCATAATCCCAGTTATTAATTCTCGCTTTTCCTATGCAGGTGGCGGATCGTCTGGTGGCCAGCCGGACTGATAGAGTTGCCAAGCTAAAGCGGCAACTCGACGTTGCGGATGCGGACATCGCGCTGGTCAATAAACGACTTGACGAGTCACAAGGTAGGTTGTTTCTCCGTGGTCACCTAGTAAGGGAGCTGATGCCCACTCCTTACATCATGTACGCTTGATGTAGATGGTGCCGCTGCTGTGGAGGACCTTTGGGCAGAGCTTGCTCGAGCCAAGGAGCAGGCCAGAAGGAGCGATGCGGCTGCCTCGAAGGCAGCCGAAGAGCTAAAAGCCGAAAAGGCTGCTCACTGCCGAAGCAGGGAGGAGATGGCCAGAATCGCCGTGAAGCTGAAGGATGTTATCGAACGCTATGAGGTTCTTGAAAAAGAACGCCGAGCGGAGCAAGAGGGCCTGAAGAAGGCCACCGCCGAAGCCAAGGATGCCCGTTCTGCACTGAGGGCTATAAAGGAGGAGCTGCGTCAGGCCGGAGACATTGCGGCTGGAAAGCCCTTTCTGCTGCGCAGGAAGTTCACAGATCTGAAGTATGCTCAGCTGGGCCAGCTGTGGGGTGTGGAGGATCCTTATTTGGATTTGGCGGCGAGTGCGGCGGATGCGGTTGTGCACTTCCGAAGCCAAAAGGATCACGGGGTGGAAGAGCTGTTTTGGTCTCAATTCCACAGTCCGGAGTGTTCACTTCCATTGACCGATCAGTTGGCTAAGTGGGCTGAGCTGAATAGATTGTTCGGATTTGCCATGACGGATATAGTGGCTCATCTGTGGCCGGATAGGCCCAAGCCGAAGAGTTATTTTGGCTTATTACAGCAATTCCTTGGGGCGGTGCCGCATATCAAGGCGATGAAGCGGTCGGTATGCATAGAGGGTGCAAGGATGGCCCACGCCCGTGTTAAGACACACTGGGCGGAGATGGATGCCACCGATGTTGCATCCCGGGGTTCGGACGAGAGCCGGTTACCCGCCAAGCACTATTTTGGGGAAGTCCTTTAGGGCGCTCGTTTAATAGAGTCACAGTGCTTGAAAAATGTTATGTTCAAATGACATGTATGATTTGTAAAACCATATTCATAATATAAGTGCTTTTTATACTTGTGCGTTCAAGTATTCAAATATCTCCTGTGCGGCCGTTAATGTATACGTGTATATAACCTGAAAGATGGCAGTCTTCGGCTTCAGCCCCCACGCACATGGTGCGGGGGTGTTTGCAAAATAGCGCATTTTCACACTTAATCCAACGTCTTGGTCCTGTGAAGGAGGTGGTAGCGTAGCAAACTAGGCAACCGAACTATAATGCTTTATCACTTTCACTTAGCCATAGGAGTTCGAAGGTGGGGCTACGATATAGCCCCTAGGGGCACCGCGCTCTCCGAATTCGGGGCGCGTATGTGCCAGACCGGGAAGCGGTCCTTCGTCAAAGCGGAGGAATTCTAGACATTCCGGTAGTCGATCGAGTGGTTGACCAGTCTCTCGCTATATCATGACAGTCAGTTTTCGGCTTTCTCTACTGAGGTGCTCGCCCGGCCGAACCGGGGCACAATCGCAGTAGTTCTCTTGGTGCCGCGTTAGCCAATGATATGGAACGTAAGGCAACAAAACACAGGAGCCGGGCAAACCCAACATTTGACCAAAGACATGATTCGGATCTGATGCATATAAGGCCTAACTCGAGACGCCGAACACTCCCTGAGGTATTCGGTCTTTATGAAAATGGGCAGAACGATGCCCTAAGCCCCTATTCTCCAGGTACGGGTGAAAACTTCTGACGCGGCCGATGCCAAAACGCCAGCCTCCTCCTTGGTTATAATCGAAAACCGGGGGATGTGTATCAACAAGAGACAGTAAGAAAGGTTTACGCAGGGTCTTAATCTCAAAAGAATCCTTGCAACGGGTCCCTGCTGCACGTCTGTGCCTGTGTCTCCGTTGTTTTGTATCCTGGACGGGTGTAAGACGCTGTTCATCTGTAAAAAAGAAGAACTTAGCTTGGGAAAATACCGTGCAAAAAATGTATTTAAAACAGAGTATGATTTTTTTAAATGAATGAAGTTGAGCTTTAGTGGCTCTCATTGTTCATGCTCACAACCCCTTGTAAAGGGGTATGCGGCTAGGAAGCCCCTTGTTTATTCGTGCCAGACTCGCCTAGCCGTGTCCGGGGTCTTGAGCGACCTTTCAAAGAGATAATGCCGCGTGGACCGGGCATTTTAAGTGTAAGAGACGCGTAATGCGGTATTGCGTTAAAGCGGGCGAAAGCTTCACGTCCCAATAGTGCTTGATGGCTACTTTTAAATGGGGCGATATGGAAGGTTAGCTTTTCGCGACGGAAGTTGTCGGATGAACCGAACACGACTTCTAGTAGTAAGGAGCCTGTGCAGTTGGCGTAAGGGCCTGGCGTCACTCCTTTGAAGGAAGTGCTATTATGGCGAATTTTGGTAGGGTCTATCCCCATCCCGCGGATTGTGTCCGGATATAGCAGGTTTAAATCGCTGCCGCCATCCATTAGGACTTGTGTAAATTGTAGTCCGTCGATTATAGGATCCAATATCAAAGCAGTCCATCCTGCATTTCCGATACTTCTAGAGTAATCCAGATGGTCGAAAGTAATTGGTTTTGACACCCAATCTTGGGATTCCGCTGGGGTGGACCGTGCGGCATGTGCTTTGATAGACGCTGCCGTATTTTTCCTTGTTATCACTTGAAGCGAATTCACTGTTTTTACTTCTTGTGGGAAGTTCTTTTGTTTTCTGGCGCTCTGCTTGCGGGGTTCGTCATCGTCCTCACTTGGCGTGTCGAGCCCCTTGTGTTCGGGTTAAGTCGGCCGGACTGCTTGAAGACCCAACAATCTCGGTGGGTGTGGTTTGCAGGCTTCCCGGGGGTACTGTGGATTTGACATATCCTATCCAGGATTTTGTTTAGGTTGGATAGCTTGTCACTGTTGTGCTTAAGAGGTGTGTTTTGCTGTTCGGCCGAGAGCTTTCGAATCCGGCGTTGACCGCCATGTTCTTTGGGCCATTTTCTTTATTCTGGCGCTGATCTTTTCTGCGTCGTGATTTCCCATTTCCATCTCTGACCTCGGATGTACTTGGGTCGCTGGTGCTGCATCTTGCCAGCCAGCTATCTTCTCCCACGCAAAAGCGGGTCATGAGGCTTGTTACCGCGGCCATTGTTCTTGGTTTTTCTTGGCCGAGGTGTCTAGCGAGCCATTCGTTGCGGACGTTATGTTTAAAAGCTGCTAAGGCTTCGGCATCCGGACAGTCGACTATTTGGTTCTTTTTGGTGAGGAACCTGTTCCAGAATTTGCATGCTGACTCTCCGGGCTGTTGAGTTATATGACTTAAATCGTCTGCATCCGGAGGGCGGACATAAGTCCCCTGAGAATTTGCTCTAAACGCGTCCTCGAGCTCTTCCCAACTTCCAATGGTATTTTCTGGGAGGCTTTTGAGCCAATGCCGAGATGGCCCTTTGAGCTTGAGGGGTAGGTATTTTATGGCGTGGATATCGTCTCCTCTAGCCATATGTATGTGTAGGATGTAATCCTCAATCCAGACTCCGGGGTCTGTTGTTCTGTTGTATGCCTCTATGTTTACGGGCATAAAACCTGCTGGAAATTCATGATCCAGTACCTCATCGGTGAAACATAGTGGGTGTGCGGCGCCCCTGTATTTAGGTGTGCCGACATCTTCGAACACTTGGCGTGTTGTGTTGCTTCCTGGAGCCCTCTTTTTTGGCCCATAAATGGACCTGACCGGGACATCCTTTTTGTGAGGGTCTTTGTATGTTTCGTGTGCCGGCTTGTGTGCGGTGCCGTTTGCCGCTCTTAGCCCATCATCTGGTCGTCTGTCCGGCCAGGCGGCTTCTTTGCTTTTTGCTTGTGGTGGCTCTACGGCCTCCTCGTCGAATTCGGGCAACAGTTTGCGTTTCGGGTAGCTCTTTGCTTAGTGACTATTGCCGTATTTGTCTGCGGTCTTGAGTACTCTGCTCCATCTCATTCTGAGTATGTCTTCCGCTGTTTTGAGCTTCCGCTTCTGCTTTTTCAAACTTCTTGCGGTGGCGACGAGCCTTTTGTGAAGGTTCTTATGCTCCGGTGATGTGTCCGGCGTGAGATCATCTGGACTATTGTTTTCGCCGGGGATGGGTTGCTTGTCCAATTCATCCTGCTCGGATGGTTGCTTGGTTGCATGTTCGTCGCCCACTGATTCGCCCTGCTCTACGGCTGGGTCATTATTGGTGTTGTTGTTATCGAGGCAGGACTTCGGGCGGCGCTTGCGTCGCCGTTTTGGTTGTTTTTCGGGGGAATTATCCTTCGCCGCGTCCCGTTGTTCCTTGTTATCGCTTTCTTTTGGTGTATCCACCATGTATACGTCATGAGTTGAGGTGGCTTTCCAGTGCCCCGTAGGCGCTGGTTCTTGGTCGTCTCCAGCATCGTCGTCCATACCGTCGATGTCTTCAGAGTCGTAGTCTAGCATATCGGTTAGATCGTCGACAGTGGCTACAAAGTGGGTGGTGGGTGGGTTTTGAATTTCTTCGTGGTCCACATCCCAACCATCCTGACCGCAATTCGGCCGGGGCTCTCCTGATAGAGAGAGATACTTTAGCGAATTCAGGATGTCACCAAAAGGTGAGTGTTGAAAGACGTCCGCGGCGGTGAACTCCATGATCGGCGCCCAATCGGATTCGATTGGAGGGGGCGCAGGAGGTTCGGAGTCCGGCGAGGAGTCCGACACCTCGGAGTCACGAGCGTCGCCAGGGACAAGGTCAGTATTCGGCTCCATCGCCGTAGAGGTTGCAGCCCCCGAGGCGGTGTCCAGCCACCCATCCTCGATCTGCGCGGTCGGCTCCGAATTAAGGGTCGGAGCGGACTCATGAGCGGCCTCCAGGGCACTGTCCGGCAGCAGAGCTAAATCATGCCCATCGAGACAGTGCGGCGCGCTCGGCTGTGGCTCGAATCCATTGAAGATCAAGTCTCCGCGGATGTCAGCCGTGAAGTCTGGACTTCCAAATCTGACCTGATGGCCAGGGGCGTAGCTTTCGTTCTGCTCTAGATGGCCGAGCGAATTGGCCCGCAGCGCAAAGCCGCCGAATACGAAGATCTGTCCGGGGAAAAAAGTCTCACCCTGGACTGCGTCGTTGTTGATGATCGAAGGAGCCATCAAGCCTATCGGTGACGACACAGAGGAACTCTCAATGAAAGCACCAATGTCGGTGTCAAAACCGGCGGATCTCGGGTAGGGGGTCCCGAACTGTGCGTCTAGGCGAATGGTAACAGGAGACAAGGGACACGATGTTTTTACCCAGGTTCGGGCCCTCTCGATGGATGTAAAACCCTACTCCTGCTTGATTGATATTGATGATATGGGTAGTACAAGAATGGATCTACCACGAGATCAAGGAGGCTAAACCCTAGAAGCTAGCCTATGGTATGATTGTTGTCCTACGGACTAAAACCCTCCGGTTTATATAGGCACCGGAGAGGGCTAGGGTTACACAGAGTCGGTTACAATGGTAGGAGATCTACATATCCATATTGCCAAGCTTGCCTTCCACGCCAAGGAAAGTCCCATCCGGACACGGGACGAAGTCTTCAATCTTGTATCTTCATAGTCTTGGAGTCCGGCCGATGATGATAGTCCGGCTATCCGGACACCCCCTAGTCTAGGACTCCCTCAATACCTGTTGCGCCATTGGAGTTTCAATTGCATCCTTCAAATTTGAAATTGGTTGGTATCAGTAAATACAGTGATGCAAGAGCAAAGTAGTATGAACCATAGCTACGGAACCTGACCTGAGAACAATTCTTCTTCTGCTTTAAGCGTTGACTTTGGGTTCGGAGTGGTGGTCCTCGTGATTTGGGCACTGCAGTTGCCTTACTAACTGCTCGTGTTTGGGTGCTTTGTGGTGGAGACGGTGCTGTGTCAACGGGAACTGGGTGTCTATCTGCTGGGGTTGGGGTTAGAAGGGGTGTAGCTGGTTCTCTGTCCAACTGGGTAGGGGTACAATCTGCTTGAGTGTGGGTTATGTGTGGTGGGGCTGATTCTTGGGCAAGTACAACCGTGGTTCTATCTGCATCGACACGTAGCACGATCTTTTCTGAAGACTGTGTTTTTACTCCCACAGATACTGCCATCACTCCCTCCAATTGAAATGGCTGATAAACAAGAAAAGTAATTGAATGTACAGACATTGTAAGATAGACAGGTGCAATGGATAGTAGGGAAGAAAACAGGGCATGAAATAATTCACATTTATGTTGTCTAAGCAAACAGAATAGCAGGACATAATTTCACATATATGATGGCTAATTAAACAGGATAGCATGACACAATTTCACATGTATGATGGCTAACTAAACAGGATAGAATAACATACTTCAAAATATGATGACTATGTAAACAGGATGACATGATATAACTATATGATGTGTCTATTAAAGTGGTTGGCATGCCATAAATCACAAACATGCCGTCGATGGAAACATGATGGCATGATATAATTCACGGATAGAATGACATAATTTAAAATATGATGACTATGTAAACAGGATGAGATGATATAACTATATTATGTCTTTAGAAAATGGGTTGGCATGCCATAATTCAGATACATGCTGTCTATGTAAACATCATGGCATGACATAATTCAGATACCCTGCCAAGTTTGAGCATACACCTCAGGGGGATAATAGGACTGGTCATCTGCCTCTGAATCCTCCTCTGAAGAGCTATCTGTAACCAACAAGATATCTGCTTCAGCAGGTAGCATTGTCTGTTTTGAAGACCTTGTTTTCACTCTAGATTTCTCCATCACCAATTCAAATGGCTGATGCACAGGAAGAGCAGTTGAATATACAAACATTGTCGACAAAAGCAATGAGAAATACAAAAAAAGGAAGACATGATATAATTCACATATATGACGCTTGCCTAAACAGCATGGCATTGCATAATTCACATACATAATGCCTTGCAACAAGATAACATTGCATAATTCATATATATAATGTTTTGCAACAAGATGGCAGTGCATAATTCACATATATGGTAATTAGACACTAAACAGGTGGCATTCACACAAAGCATGTCTAAACTAAGCAAATGACATAGCAATGCAAGATACCATACGCACGATATGAGTAACATAACCCTGCCAAGTTAGGGCATGCACCTTAGGGGGGAAATATGACTGGTCATTTGTCTCTGAATCCTCCTCTGAGGAGCTATCAGTAACCAGCAAGACATGCGCTTCGTGAGATAGCATTGTCTGCTCTGAAGACCTTGTTTCCACTCCAGATTTTTCCATGACCGTGCCGAATGGCTGATGCACAGGAAGAGTAATTGAATGTACTAAAATTGTTGACAAATTTAACACATAATAAAAAAATGATGGCTTGATATAATTCACATATAAGATGACTGGCTAACCAGGGTGGCATTGCAAAATTCACATATATGACGCCTGGCTAGACAAGATGGCATTGCATGATTCACATATACGGTAAAGAAACAAAACAGATGGCATTGACACAAAGCATGTCTAAACTAAGCAGATGACATCTTTAATGTATATAGTAAGCAATACAAGGCACCATATGCATGATATTACCAACATCAGCATGCGAAGTTAGAGCGAAGACCTCATGGGGTAAATAGGAGTGGTCTTCTCCTTCTGAATCCCCCTCAGAACAGTCATCTTCCTCTGGATTACGATCCGAAATGGGTGGAGGGGGGGTTGCCTTTGCACCCACCATGGAACGACGTCTGCATGAATTTTTATTGCCATGCAAGGCTCGTCTCTTTTGCTCTACATGATCAGTTCCATTGTGTACAATAACTGGCATGCATAGGAATAAAACATAGTGAGATTATGTAAGGAGTGCATGTACAAATCCAGAGTGATGGTAGCAAACTGTGGATAGACCCAAAACCAATGATAGCAGGCAGATAATAGCTTTAGTTCAAAAATACAGATAATGGCTCCTTTAATGTTTGTTTGCACCCAACATGAAACTCATAGTAGACATCTGAGATTAACCAGATAGTAGATAGATAGTACTTATTGCTGCCCCAATATGTACCCCACAACCATTTAAAAACTCAAGTTTCAGCATTAGTTTGGACCTGACTCAGAGTCTAATAGGTGAACACGACGATAATGTAGCATGTCATCATATTAAGCGACGCATAACGTAAGCAAACACGGAAGAGTGCGACCTCTCTTGCGGACCCGTGTAGTCCTCAAGGTCATCTGCTCAGTTGATGATGGTAATGCAGTTGTCGTGGCTGCCGGCAGCGGGGAAGAAGATCTGAGGCGGCGAAAGACAGTCTAGAGAGCGGATCCCTACTGTGGTGAACCCTTCCGTCATTGGAGCAGCTGAGCTGGGGTGGAACACAGCGCCGTAGGAGCAGGACAAACCACACAAGGTTTTCTTTGACACATATCTATAACATAAGTAATTGAGTAAGGGCTTGTTTGAATTTGAGGATTCTAACAATGCAGGGATAGGAAATAGACAGGAATAGGATAGGAATGCATGTGCAAAACAGAGAATTTGAAAACACAGGATTTCTACCAATCTGGGTGTTTGATTCACAACAATTGGAAGATCACAGGATGCAAAAAAGCATGGTGAGATTAAGTCAAACCACAAGAAAATGTACGGTTATAATGCTATTATGCGACTATCTCTTAGTCTTGTGCTTGATGAATAGGAATATGAAAAGGAGGAGAAGTGGAAATTAGAATTCCTACGGTTTTTCTTTCAAGGAGACACTAAAGGAACAAATCCTATAGTTTTCCTTTGCTCCATTCCTTTGCACCAAATTCATGAAAAGTAGTACCATAGGAAACTTTCCAATTCCTATGTTTTTCATTCACTTTTCCTTTCAAGCACTCGCGATTCTAGTAGGCAGGCTTGAGCAAGGAAAATCCTACACTAAAAATGGTTTTGTGCTACTTCTATTACTTTGGACCCAGGCCACTGCCATACTAGCTCAACTCCCAGGCCCATCGACAAATGCACAGCTCAAACGCGCAGAGGTAAATAATGATGGCGTTCAAGAGAGTTCATCACGGATAGCTAAGTTGCCTGGTACCTCACTTCTTGTCATATAGTAGGATAAAATAATCATAGTTCCCATTACTATGAGTGCTCAGTGGACAATATATATAACATGTAGAGTAAAAAAGAGATGCAACAAGTGTACAACCTCTTTGGCGAAGCCATGTCGATCTCAGCGTGATTGGGTTGGCTGGTGAGGATGCTCCGGTTGACTTTGCTGTCGGAGGAGGGGAAGAAGATCTTAGGCGTCTGGAGAGGGAGCCCGAGGTACTGCTTCGCTATGATGGAGGGTTTCATCGTTGGAGCAGCTCCGGTGAGTTGTACGACGCCGAGGCTGAAGCAGGACAAGAGAGACAACAAACAATGTTAATCTGAGTGGAATTCTAATAGCATCTCCAATACATGACGTAAAATACATAACCACAAAGTGCTAGATGTAAAATACATCAGCCGCTCATCTCTGAACTAAACTGTCGAAACTGAACCTAACTGTCGAAACTGAATTTTGCTGTCGAAACTGGACGGACCAGCAAGGTGAGGCTACACGTCAGTCGATTTTGCAGTCGTTGGATACGAAATCAAGGGCCTGCGGTTCATCTTCAACCTCCACCCCCCTGAGCCGCCAGCCACCACCGGCCAAACAGCAGCCCCCCGCCGCCCGCGGCCGGCGGTGCGCCGCCCCGCCCGCCCCGAAAACACTCCCCACCGCCGATCCGCCGCTGCCCCAACCATCCCTCTAGGCCCCCCCATGCCGAGCTTTTTCTACGGCGATCCCCATGCCACCGCCCTGCCAACGCCCCGCCTCCGCCGGTGACCACCGCCCCCATCCTGAACCCTAAGATGGATATTGGGGTACCTCTGCGGCGAGCCCCCGTCCCCGCTACGGCCGGTTCTTCCTTCACCCGGCGAGCCCACCCCTTGGAAGTCGACCGACCCAAAAGTCGATTCAGTTGACTGAAGTGTAGCCAAATCGGAGCAGCATCGCAAGCAAGAGCAAGAGCGAGAGCAGCAGCGCAAGCAAGAGCAATAGCAAGAGAAGACCAGGCAGGGGACCGAGAGCAAGAGCAGAGCAGCAGCGCGAGCGAGAGCTAAAGCAGCAGCAGCTCCTACTGATGTGGACGTCGCCGCCGAGGGAGCAACGTCGTGGAGGAAGTGGCCGGCGACGCCGCCGTGGATGGAGTCGCGCCGTGTCGGCTCTGGACCGAGCGCCGGCAGCACTTTGAGATCGAATCAAGAAGAAAATGCGGCGATTAGTGTACAACCTCTTTGGTGGCGCCGATTAGGCCGCAGCTTCATCCGAGGAAACGGTGATGATGATGCTCTTCCGGTGGTGCAGGTGAAGACGGCGGTGTGGGAATGGAGGTGGCGCGAAAGACAAGGGGAACATCGGGGCAACTCCTTGGAGGTGGAGGACAGGGTGGCTGAACTGGCGGGACGATGAGATCGACGACGGATCCTCATCCGGTACAGTGAATGAGGGACGTCGAGGTGTTGCTGTGGACGACGTCGTCGGGGAAGAAACTCCGGCTGGGTGGCGGACGAAGCAGGGTGTGGGGTTTCGTCGCGAGTTTTCGCGACCTCGGTGTATGAATGGGTGGGCGGATGGGATGGCAGTGGGGAACCATGGCTTAGAGACGCGCTTGTCTGAAATGTGGGGTAAGTTATGAAAGTACCCCCCCACCGATTTGAGGTGGTTCTTTCGGTTCAGGGGTACCACGGGCATTTCGCGTGTCGGGATTTCACAGGAGGTGGGAGTTTTCACGCGCGTTGTAATTTTGGAATAGCAAGGCGCGGGTTGAGATGGAGGGAGTTGTCGGAGCACAATGAGACAAAGATATATCTTAAATATTTTGGGCTAACAAGGCGCGGGTTGAAGAGGCGGGAGTTTCGCAGCACGATAGACAGAGACGCTAGCTTCAATTTTTGGCATAACAAGGCGCGGCTTGAAATTTCGGAAGAACAAGCTTAACGTGTACCCAAAAAAAGACAATTTGCACCTCAACACGCACAACACACACACAAACACCATTTAGACTAGAGTAAGGTACACGTGCATTGCACGCATGAGATTTGGCAACCAAATTATGAATAAATACCACATTATAGCATGCAAGCTTTGAGTCATATATGCATGATGTAGATGTTCGTTTAATTCTTATAGTTCATTTCATTCAAAATCATCTAGTTTTTATAAGAAAGCTAATATATTTTAAGATTCATGGAATTGTGCGCTGTAAGACATAAAGTAAAAACAAATAATGGCAAATCATGTAGAAAAACATTTGGGCAATTATGATACGGAAGATTCTAGAACAAATAAGAAGTGCTTGTGTTTTGATGTTTGTGCATTATGCTTAAGTTCAACCATGGAGTCTTCTAGATTATACATGTGGCGAAATCTGGTGGAATCTAGATGATATCCAACGGCCAATAGTGCTCAAATTTGCCATCTTTGGACCTTCGGATTCGCCTCATCCAACGACCATCTTTCAAAGTTAAAGTTACCCGCTCACAATATAAAAAAATATATAATATAATATATATATATGGGGTATAGATATAGATATGCGATGCAAAAGTCGCCCATCATCTCCAATTACATGCACGGAGGCGACATGGGCAAATGATGTCTGCCATCGGTATCTCAAATTCAAATCAGTCTGACCTGGTTCAATGTGTATACATTACAACATGCTCATTTCCAAAGCACACCGCGCAGATCTCCGTTATATTCATGCATGCATGGGTTTCAAACATCAGGATCTCTTATTCAAATATTTGAATTCAACTTTACATTGATTATGACCTCACCTATTCTTTTACACCCACACAGTAGTCTTCTCTTTATGATTGTACCACTAACTTTCTCTCGTTCATGCATGCACACACACTACCAGTCGGCATTATCTATCGCACGAATGCAATCTTTCTCTTCAGGTCGGTCGCCCATGAAGGCACACACCCACACACATCCCCCTCTCCCTCATACCGGGCATTCTTTATCTCTCACGCGTGCATGCGCAACGATCGATGTTCCTCTATGTATGTGTGTATATAGCTAGGTCTTTCATAGTTTTCCACACAAACCGATCAATTGATATATCTAGTGAGGTCTCACCCTCTTTCCCACGTCCACATCGATCAATCTATACCTATCTATATAGGATTAACATAAATAGCCAATACACCCACATTAATTATATATCCAACGTCCCCCTCCAATCATCCATGCCTTCCGCTTCATCTCTCAGATGCGTGCACAATGGCAAAGACAGGGGCAGTAAGGGCCCTGCCCCCCCTAACATCACTATATATCGAGGCTAATATGAATGTGATCATTAGACAATTGCTGCTAAAAAAGGTTTAATTTCATGAATTGACCCTCCTCGTAAAGGATTAGCAATGCTTGGCCCCCTAGCTCATTTATTTTCATGGCTCCGCCACTGCGTGCAATAGCTCACGTGTTTGCCCCCTCTCTCTAAATATCGATCTCACACTTGTGCATTCCTTCATAGTCTCCCTCCACTCGGCCCCTCGCACCATCTTCTAGCCCCCACCAGATTTTGCCACATGTACAATCTAGCAGACTCCATGGTTGAACTTAAGCATAATGCAATAACCTCAAAACAACAGTGATTCTCTTTTGTTCTAGAATCTTCCGTATCATAAATGCCCAAACTTTTTTTCTAGTTGAATTGCCATTATTTGTTTTTACTTTATGCTTTACAACGCACAATTCCATGAATCATAAAATAGATTAAGGGCTTCTTTGATTCAAAGGATTCTCAAAGGAATTTTGGAGGATTCTAATCATTAGGAATTTTTCCTATCTTGGTTGTTTGATTCGTAGGATTGTAAACCATAGGAATTTTTCCATATGATTCATTTGCACTAGATTTCATAGGAAACATCCCATCCACTCAAACCTCTTTGAAAGAATTCTGCATTTTTTCTATGCACAATCAAACACTCGTACAATCCTGTAGGATTCAATACGACATTCCACTATAATCCCATGTTTTTCCTATTCACGCGTTCTTAGCTTTTTTCTAAAAACTAATTTGATTTTGAATGAGATGAACTATAAGAATTAAACGAAGGGCTACATCATGCCAATATGACTAAGAGCTTACATGCTATAGTGTGGTATTTATTCATAATTTGGTTGCGAAATCTGATGCGTGCAATGCACGTGTAAATTACTAGTACTTCGAGTATGTGCAAAACACGTAAATTAGAATACCAATGGCACGCTGCACAGTGTCTCTCTTACAGTTCATGAAGCCACGTGGCACATGTGGAGGCGTTGTCGCGACCTCCTTGCGTGGATTGATCACAGTGACATGTTGCTGGTTCCAGAAGAATGTAATCGTCCTCCCTGAGCCATACTGGCGGTACATGCACGAAGCGAAGATGTGCACGCATGCCACGCATGCACTCATTCCCTCGCACGCACACGCGGGTACACGGGTGGACACAATTTTGTATCAAGATCCACCCCATGTGATAATTTGACGCGTGTAAAGTCGTTCACTTCAAGGATGGTCTATTAATACAGCGCATGCAAATTGAGTGGACGTGAGGGCGGAAGAAAGACATTATTACTCCACTGCGCGCATGCGAGTAGTTAAATCGTGGGTTGCTAGTAGTACTTCCATTGGTCTCCTTCGTATTTTGTGGCAATTTTTGACAGTAATAGTCTACTTGAAATTTACGTTCCACTAAACTCATCGGGAGCCATTTCGGGCCTCGAAACCAAAACCATCAATTAATCTTTACCTTGTTCCCATCACATTTGAAAGCCTGATCACACCTACTAGTACTACGTACCAAACATGAACTTGTTCCCGCTATGCAGGTATTAGTACTACTAGTGCTACTACTTAGGTTATAAAAAGGGGAACTACCTAACCAAAAATTACTCTACCTTTCCTCCTCATAAGTGCTTATTCTTCGTCCGTCGTTGCCATGGCCGGTGAGCAGAGCTCTAGGTCGAGAACTACTCGTAACAAGGGAGCGGCAACCAAGGCTGCGGGAAAAAAAGAGGGCTCGCCGCCACGCAGAGACCTTGAAATATCTCTCACGGGCAGGCGATGGCTCCCAGGAACGCCCTAGCCGCGGAGGTGAACATGCCGAGCCGGCAGAGCTGGAGTCGTTATCCCTCGACGGCATACCCGATCAGCTCAATAAGCACCTCAATAAGTAGAAGGAGTTCATCCAAGGCTTAACGGAGTTGCTGAAGGAGAGCCTCGACGACATGCCCGCTGAGCTCAATCAGCAGGGGGAGTTGACCGCCGGCTTGGTGATGCTGCTGAAGAAGAGCATTGGCTCGGAGAAGAAGGCGACCGGCAAAATCCTGTGACTTCAGGAGGACAAGGCGAAGCTCTGCCACGATATCGACCTGTTGAAGGAGAAGAACGCCGGCTGGAAGAAGCTGCATGAGAATAGTAGTTCCTTGATGAAGATGCTGCAGGCCCTCCTCATGGAACAGAAGGAGGAGTTGGCGAAGCTCCGCATCGAGCACCCGGCTGCTGTCAAGGTACGTAATGCGGCCGTGGAACAGATGATGAAGGCTCGCGTCGAGAAATCCCGCGTCATCGACAGAATGAAGAAGATGGCAGAGGAGACGCGCAAGGAGATGGAGGTCGTGGAGGCGATGAAGAAGCAGTTACGACTCCGCGGCGAATTAGATCATTTGGGGTGATAATCTTCCATCTTCTTTTGCTCCTGTGTTTCATCTTTTGCTTCGGGTGTTTCGCCGCACGTGTCATGTTCTCTGCGAGGCATGAATAGAACAATGGTTTTTGTTTTTTGAGGGAATGAATAGAACAATGCTAACAATGAGATGACTAGAAAATTATATCATTTTTATCGCCATATGGCACTGGGCTGCCGTGTTTCGTGCTCCTCCGTCGCAATACTACTCCAGTGGAAAACTTGAGTATACCGCACGGCTCTTTGCTCCTCCTCGATCAGGTCGTCGGCACATTTATACGAGCAGTAAAATCACAAGGCCCCGCCTTCCAGCAATGAATTAACCACTGCATGTCGTGTTTGATAGTCTCAAGTCATTGAAAGCATGCACACCCTTTATCTCTTATTGGTTGATATGTCAAGAAACAAGAAACGAGGTAGAAGTTAATGCACCGCGCCTAAGTGTTTTGGGATTATTTGATTTTTGTAAGATGACTTACACACCTAGACGGAGGGTGCGCTTTACATGGCATTTTTGCATATGTGGAGGAAAGAGGGGCAAGGAAAAAGTGGAGAAGTGGGCTCTCATGTAAGAGCCAGCCTCTACTACTACATGGTGGAGCATTGGGAGAGGCACCTGTATGGAGGTGGTCAGGAATCGGGAGACTCACGCCGGTCATAGCGCCGCAGTTAAAATGATAATGGCAAGTCAAATCACGGGACCCCACCTGTCTAGCAGTAACTCGCTGTCAAATCACACAACCCTACGTTTGCAGCAGCCTACTCCCTCGTCTTCTCGTATCTCTGTCGAACCGACTAGGCGGAACTGTCCCACCGCCTACCGGGCAGGAAAAGCCCCGCCCTCGACTTTTAAATAGTATACAATATACTAATTTTGTATCCATGGATTGCGCCCGCGCCATGGAGCAAAGCATCTAGAAAATGGCGGTACACATGTACGGAGTATACAACATGCACGTCACGTTCGCGTTGCACCCCAGACGGTCGGTCGGTCTGGCATGCTAATCTCCGAATGGAACGCGCGTCATATTGCGTTCGCACACACATGTGGGACGACAATTGAGAACCGACCATAGGCACACTCCCGGGCCCCGCAAGTCGGGTGACTTAATAGAAGAGGGAGACGAGCGATAGTACTAGAGAAGTGTTGTACTACGTTGGTGCCTGGACGATCCCTGCAAGACACAGAAGATCAGTTCGTCCATGCATGTGACCAGACTCCAGCAGACACGCCTGGATTGGCTATCGTCTACATATCGTGCAGGCTGTGTTGTACATGGCTGTAGTTGTGGTGAGAAATCTAAAAAATGGTTTCTTGTCATCTCGCAAAATTATGTGTCATGTGCTTCGGATCACTGCGAGGGTTAAACAGCGACAACTGAGTTGGGCTAGTCATTTGGGGCACATGCACGAACAGTGACTACTCGTCTGCCATCTAGGTCAAGCCGGCTACGTTAATTAGGACATCTATCGACGGACCCCTTTTCTACAAGTTTATCTTTAATTTGAGCTTTGTTCCTTGTCTAGTTTGTCCATCAGGATTCATGTTGTCTCCTTTGGGCAGTGAGGCTATGATTTCTTGTCATGTAGCATTTTTTCGTGTTATATGTTATAATCCGTCGCTTCAGATCAAAATGACGACAACTGCGCCTCCGGGCCACGTGCATGAAGACTTCTCGACAGTCATTGACGAGGTCAAGCCGGCTCCGGTAGACAAAAGAAAACTAAGTACTACTCCACTATATAGGCAGGAGCCTCCGCGCTTGCTTGCTAGTGTTGCTCTCTTCACACCGTCTCGGCCTCTCAAGATCTAAACATGATAGCGGTGGAAACACACTCTCTCTATCTCTGCTCAACGCTGGTCACAGATCCAGACGGATCCTCTCCGCCGGGGAAGGTGAGAAGGTGCAACGTTCACGTGGTCGTCCTCGGCGACGGCTCTTACCCACTGCTGGGCGCGTCCCGACCAGCCTGCCTTGCCGTTCTCTCCCAAGCACCGCTGGCGAGGGAGGGCCTCCGACCCCTTCTTCCTCGCTACCGTAGTGTGGGCAGATCCGGCCTCCCGCCGCCCACCTAGAGACATCCCGGCGACCATCAGGTATAACTTCCTTCGAAACCGGCCTTGCTCTACTTCCGAGCTCCTGACGTCACTGCATTTGTAACTTTTACTATTTTTCAGCCCCCCTCGTAGATAGGATCGATCGGCTGTTTGAAAACCACCTAATTGTTTTACATTTAAGAGGTAAAACTAGTTCATGCACTCGAATGCAGTACTACTTGGTTCAAGCAAGAAAGGGGGTGGGGGTGGGGGAGGATTTGTTACCTGAATCTAGGACTTGGTCGAAAGAGGAGATAATGGGGGCGAAAAGTAGCAGAGACTGGCTATCCAACTGGTCTCTAGGTCTAATAGGGAAATAAAGGGAAACTCAGTACCAACTCAATATAAACCCGATCTATTGGTTGAAAAAGGAAAGAAAGTGGGGACTGCGGGACAAGTCAACAGAGTAAGTCTAGCACTAGATTTGCTAGCCTCACATAGTATAAGGTGGCTATACCGAACAAAAATGGGACCAACCCAGATATCCTGTTCTGATGTTTGTTGCCCCGAGCCACTCTTATGTAATGCCACTGGTAAAATGTAGCAGTCGCACTGTTAAAATTAAGGACATGTTAAACGAATGTTGTTTTCAATGTAATGCCTCCAGTAATATGAATCAGTGGCACTTCTTTACATGTCCTGCTGAAATTTCCTAGTAAGATAAGTTGGTTCTTTTCGTTAGAAATGAAACTGTCCTGGTCCGCCTACTCTCCCATGCCCAAAGTAATGTCGTATTTAACGGTTGTCATAGTTAATCCTGATGCCCACACTAATATCTAGCAATGCCAGTGCTTTTGAAATTGCTACTGTCCTTGTAGGATTGCCATTCAGATAAGGAACATGCTTCTTTTCATTTGATGCATGTTTCATCACTTGTTACTTGTTAGTCACCCTCCTTTCCACCTTTTTTGTGCAAGCAGAGATATACATTTCACGCTCGATCTTAGTTGAACTGCACAAATGATATCCAAATTATAGTTGAGCATTCCAGGAGCTTCACAACCAACCTTGATGTTGCTCAATTTTATTGCAACTAATGAAGAAGAAGCTCTGTGGGTTTCGTTTTCTGATGGAAACGGAACCGGGGCTGGAGCCCTTTTCTTAAAAAAAATTGAAGAAGAAGCTGCTAGCTGACGGGACATTGCTTCATTTTAGGTGAACTGCACCAAAAGGTCCCATGAATTGAATCATCCATGTTGGTGACTGAAAGAGCCAGCTTCAGCATCCTAGTCTAAGCACCCCCGGCCTCCATCCTTGCGACGCACGGTACACCTCGTTTGCCACCTGCTCGACCTAGTGTCACTGATAAAATGAAGTAATAATACAGTTAAAATAGAGCGAGTGTCATCTCTATCATTTCATTTCCAATGTAGATAAAGAAAGTGCTTCTCTTTGTTAAAGTATGTTTCATCAACTAGTCCCATTGTTAATGTTTAAGCGTTTCTGCAAACTGGGGTGCTTAATTTTAGTTGATATGTACAAAAATAGAGATTTGAATGTCTCAAGGCGCCTCCTTGTACTACTACTGTACACTGATGTTCATCACTGGCAGAAGGTGTATCTGGGAGACTTGGGACGATGTCCAGTATGAGGCGTACCGTATGAGGCGTCGCAGGGCCCATCTCGCCCTCGCAGCATGGCATACTATGATACTATCGCAATATTTTCTTCTATTTATTTTGTGTGTTTCATCAACTAGTGCCACTATAATGTAATCACGCTTTTTCATTATCTGTGCAAACAGGGTTATTCAGCTGCATTTTGGTGGAACTGCACAAATGTACGTATGGAACCGGCATATATGCAGAGTGCGAGGTGTGCCAAGTAAAAATTACCGACACCAACCATGCTGCATGCACGCATTGGCATCCACCACAACCAGTGGGATGTGTGGTGCTCTCTGTGGACGGATCTTTCTCGGCAGCAAATCCTCTAACCAAATACTAGTAGCTTATATTGGCAGTTTTCTAGGGAGTACTCTTTTCTGAAAGAAGCACCAATCTATTTTTCTTTATTTGTACACTGTGTCACAACTTTGACCCAAAGGTCCAGAGCTATTTTAGGGTGATTGGCGTAGTACTCGGAGACTGATTGTAAGCATGATTTTCATTAGCTGTCACACTGATTGTAAGCATGAGAAGGTGGAAGATTAGGTTAGTGCGAAGCTTACCTTAAACCCTACGGCCGCTGTTGAAACGAGGCGAGCCTCAAGGGAACCGTGGAGAATGCCGGGGAAGCGACGTCGCGCCATCCGGCCTCCTCTTGCGGTGGGAGAACGAATACTCCTGTGGCTCCGGCTGGCTCTGCACCCTCGCGAACGGCACACCATACTCGATCGATTCGTTATCCTCTCGGTGCTCGACCTTCGACCTGTACACCCACCACCTCCACCTGACTGTCGCCTCGGGCGAATCTATCTGCTTCATCGCCCATAGGAGATAGTCGATGAACTCGGAGGACTGCGGCGTGACTGCAGCCGAGGAGTACATGTACATCGCAGCCCTCATCGCCGCCGTCTCTCTCTTTCGCATACATTGCCACATGGCCTGCACCGTCCTCGAAATCTCCCACTCATTGTCAAACCAACTAAGGATCTCCTTCAACCTGGCTAACTTTGCCTGGTCGCCGCCGGCGATCTGCCTGATTCGCTGCTGCATCCTCTCCATAGATGTCGTTCTGAGTGGTCCGGTGCTAGCTTTGCAAGATGGGAGGATAGACGGTGGTCTTGCAATAGATAAGAGGGAGAGGAGAGGAGGTGGTTTCGGAATGGAGATGATGGAGAGGAGAGGAGGTGGTTTTGCAATGGAGAGAATATCATAAGAGGGAGAGGCGAGACGGTGGTTTTGGAATGGAGATGATGGAGAGGAGAGGAGGTGGTTTTGGAATGGAGATGATGGAGAGGAGAGGAGGAGGTGGTTTTGCAATGGAGAAGATCAAAAGAGGGAGAGGCGAGACGGTGGTTTTGGAATGGAGATGATGGAGAGGAGAGGAGGTGGTTTTGCAATGGAGAAGACGGAGAGGAGCGTGCGGCAGCGATTTAGGATTGGGCGAG
Organism: Triticum aestivum; assembly: GCF_018294505.1. NCBI lineage: Eukaryota > Viridiplantae > Streptophyta > Magnoliopsida > Poales > Poaceae > Triticum > Triticum aestivum. The sequence goes on along the minus strand of NC_057801.1, from coordinate 418,703,963 downwards.
AGGGCCGGCGCGCTGTGACTGGATCAAAATCAAAATCAATTTACCCTTCAATTAAGAAAGTGACCCCACATTAACTAGTCTCCCTTTTATTCTGGGTCATAATTGACCATGATTTTCGCACATAAAATATATGTTGTACGTTGCAAAAATAATATAATTTGAAAGTACATTCAGATACGAACCAAACGATACAATTTTTGGTGACATGCATTCACATTTTGCTTGTCACATACAGAACGTGGTCAAACTTTGACCCAAAATACGCAAAACAACAAAAAAATACTTCCAAGACCAGCGCCGCTCTTCCGCTCTTCTCCTGTTCCAATCTAAATCCACCGTCGCTCCTCTCCTGTTCCAATCTAAATCCAGCACCGCTCCTCTCTTCTTCCATTTCAAAACCACCGCCCCTCCTCTCCTATTCCAGTCCAAAACCAGCATTGCTCCTCTCCCGTTCTAATCCAAAACCAGCGCCGCTCCTCTCCTCTTCCATTCAAAAACCACCGCCGGCGAGTGAAGGTGCTGTGGAGAAGTAGATCGATGGAGGAGTACAACCGATACGTGAGGATCGCAGACGGCGACCCTATGAAGCTAGCTAGGATGTTGGAGATACAGTCTTGGTTTGACAACAAGTACCAACTAGCGGCGACGGCGACATCCATGGCCAAATATCTGCAACAGAGCGAAAAGGCGGCGATACTCCCAGAGGGAGTCGCGCCGGAGTACATAGAGCTGCTCCTCTGGGCCATGGAGCAAACAGATTCACCGAATCCGATCGTGAGGGAGCGGTGGTGGGAGTATCGATCCCAGATGGAGCATCCACCAGAGATTGAAGGATCGAGCATCTACAGGGTGTCATTTGTGAGGGTGTCCTGCCAGAGCGAGCCGGTGGAGTCTTCGTCGACCGAACCCAACTGCAAGAGGAGAAAAGCAGTTGGCCCGACGATGCTTCCCCGCCATCGTCTCCCTCACCGTTCACATCGTCTCACGGGGCGACTGTCTGCCACCGAGGAATAGGAGGGGACTGCCCCCTAGCCCAATAGTCGGGCAGGTTGTGAATTGTCAGGAGGAGCTTAGGGTTGTCAGTATTTGCAGGTTGTGAATTGTGTTTTGTGTTGTGTATTTTGAGAGTACTTTAAGATATGAATGTCTTTCGAATTTCAGATTTGCAGTATTGAGCATATGAAGAATTTTATGAATTTGAGAGATCTATTTTTAGCACTTAAAAAAATGTAGTTTCACAGGAGTATAAAAGTGCAGACGAGAAGAAACTGCAAGTTTCAGTTTCAGATAAGAAACTGCAAGTTCAGTTTCAGATAAGAAACTGCAACTTTCAGAGGCAGAGCATTTATATTAACACGGCCTTTTCAAACAGGGTTAACATCATGTTGGAAGTTTTATTCGTGGTCGAAAATGGAACTACCAGCCAGTTAACATCATGCTGATCAACATTCATGCATAGCACATCTTCATATGATGCACAATCAAAATGCCCACACAATGTTGAGTGTGTGAAACACAGAGAAAACGAGGGACGGAGTTTTGGCAAGTGTTGGATGTGGTTTTGGGCTGCCCCGTCTAGGCTTTCATTTTTAACATGCGCAGCCCACGACTCGGATGGGAGGGCCTGTTTGTATTTTCTTAGGGCCGTCATGTATCGACCGGCCTATGGACCTCCCATCCGAGGTTTTATTTTTGGCAGCCCAATTTATGTATTTTTTTGAAGAAAACGCAGTGGTCTTTCTATTTTTCTATATAAGAATAGGAACGCCAGGTACAACTTATGTTTCCCTTTTAACTATATTATATATATTTAAATTATTTTATATGTTATTATATATTATTTTTATTGTCATCATATATTTACCAAATACTTATATATGTAAGAAAACAATATCCCACATCTTATTAACTTATAAAAATAATTTCTTAACAAATAAAATCCTGGATTGTTTTGGCACGAAAATCCTAGTGATTGTGTACAAAAGCTTGGTAAGATTTAAGGACGAATGTAATAATATCACTTATTATTTAAATATATTTATAACAAAATGCTCAGCCTTTTTTATTTTTTGATAACATTGCTGGCCCAACCCAACATTATAATTAGAATCAGCCCAGCAAAATCGTGTATCTAGATAAAGTGCAAATGGCCTGTAATATTTTAGGAAATAAAATAAATGGGCCACATGAAAGCTACATTAATTGTTCACGCAGCATAGCTAATGGCTGTAATTCAAAAAAAAGATCAAATTGACTGTAAATTCTACCGCGCAAAAAAGACTGTAAATTCTGAAAAAATGGGTTGAATACGTGCCACATTTTTGGAGGCTGAAATGTGGGCCAATAGGTCGAAGCCAACACAAGTCGTTGTAAATTTAGTCAACAAATGATTCTGACATGTTAGCCGTTGGATTTACATCCAACGGCCGGCATCCATCTTCAATCTCTCGTCTTCTTCCTCCAGCGCCGCCGAGACCACCTCCCGCCTCCTGTTGCTAGCAGCTCTGCTTAGCACGCTTCGCTATGAAGCGCTACTCCACCATTGGCCAGGCCATCCCTCCAACCCTCCACACCTCCTGTTCTTCTCCACCGATTGCCGAACCACACCACACTAGAACCAGTTAACCCTCGTACACCTCTCCGTCTGCGACTCTACTCCCGCGTCTTCCCATATCCGGCTCGTTGCTATCCGGGGCCTCGCCGTCGTGATGCGCTCGGCGCGGCGTGGTCAACATGGTCAACGAACGACACCATCGGAAGTAGGCTGTGCGTGGAGAGGCTGACAGCTAGGTCCACGGCCGCACACAAGGAAATGCCTCCTTATTACGCGCAAAATAATGATTCCTCCACCAGACATCTGGGACCGACCGGAAGGGCCTCTGTATTTCGCGAAAAAACGTGCCCCCCGCTAACTTGTTGGACCCACCAGCTATGTTCGCACGCAAGGAAGTGCCTCCTTATTACGCACAAAAAAATGAATACTCCCCCTGCCAGGTGGAACCCAGCATACTGGGAGGCTGACTTGTGGGCCTACCAAGTTGACGGGGACGGAGGGCTTTGTCAACTTAGTCAATATGAACGATTCTAGCTCCTGTTACCGTATGATGTTCATCCAACGGTTGTAGTGCTTTTTCAACCTCTGGTCTTCTTGCTCCAGCCGCCCAAACCAGTGCCAGTCGTGCCGCGTGCTCCTGCCTCCCGTGGCCGGCTGTGATGCCGCGGAGGCCTCACCGCACCCTACTACTCCCACCTTTGGCCAGGCCATCCCTCTACTCACCCACCCCCCTGTTAATCTACGGCGACAGCAGCCTCACACCGCAGCTGAACCAGCGAAACCTCGTACTCCTCTTCGCGTGGGCATCCACTGTTGCGTCTTCCCCGGCTCCGAGTCGTCCCCTTCCTAGGCCTCATCGTCGTCCACCGTCGTGGTGCTCTCGGCGCGGCATGGTGTAACGCCCCGGATTCTATGCGCCAGGTGTCTGCCAGTTATTCGCCGTCGTTGCCATGTCATTTGCTTGCGTGTTGCACTTGGCCATGTCATCATTTGCATTTCATATCATGTCATCATGTGCATTTCATTTTGCATACATGTTTGTCCCATGGATCCAAGCTTTTTCCCCGTTGTCTGTTTTGCAATCCGGCACTCCTATGTTTCCCCGGCGTTCCCCTTTTATCTCTCGTTGTGAGTGGTGTTAAACATTTTCGGAATGGACCGAGGTTTGTCAAGCGGCCTTGGTATAGCACCGGTAGACCGCCTGTCAAGTTTTGTGCCATTTGGAGGTCGTTTGGTACTCCAACGGTTAACCGGGTAACCGCAAAGGCCTCTTTTGTGTGCAGCCCAACACCCCTCCAAAGTAGCCCAAAACCCATCTAAGTCCATTCCATGCTCTCGGTGGTTCAATCACGATCGCGTGGCCGAAAACCGCACCTCATTTGGACACTCCTAGCTCCCTCTACCTATATATATGTGTGCCTCCCCCGAAATTCTCGCAGTCCAAACCCTAGCCTTCTTCCCTCCGCGCCGCCAGACAAACCTCCTCACCGCGCCGGACATGTCCGCCGTCAGCCTCCACGTCACTCGGGCCAATCACGAGGTGACACGTCACCTCCTCCGCCTCCCTCCTCCACTCACCGCACGCCACGTGGCGTCCCCGCGCCCACCTTGCCGCCGGCCCGCGGAGCCCAGCGCGGACCGCGCGGGCCCTCGCGCCGCCACTACCCGGCCCGGCCGCCGGAGCCGCGAGCCCGCCGACTCCCGCGCCGCCGTGTCCCGCCCGCGCCGTCGTGCGCTGCCGTGCCCGTAGGACCCCGCCGCCTCGTCTCCGACTGCCGCCGCCTGCGCCCGTGGCTAGCCGGAGCTGCCCGCCGCCCTGAGCCGGCCATCGTCTCCTGCAGCTCTCCGCGTGGAACCGAGCTCGCCCCGCCACCTCCACCTCTTCTCCGGCCAGATCCCGCTGGGAACGGGATCCCTGGGTCCGGATCCGGCCAGATCCGGCCACCCCCGGCCTACTCCACCCTTCCCCGCGCCTCGCCGGACTGCCCCGACTCACCGGAGCCACTACCGTCCGCATTGACCTCGCCCCCTCTCGAGGTTGATTTCTGCCAAGTCCCTAGAAACTCATAAAATGTTGCATCCTTTGACCTGCTGTAACTCCATGCATACCGGCCCGCGTCATGCGTGTAATATGTCAAATTGTTCGCCTCGACGAGTACTTCATTTCGTTCCATTGCATCATTTTCATTTGAGCTCATCTTGATGCCCGAAATGCTGTTGGAAGAGTGCATGTTGATGTTAATCTGCTGGAACTGTTATAACATGCTCATTTGTCATTTTTGCCATGTTTGATGTGTGCATCCTATGAGGTTGATATCTACATGTGTTTTGATCTATGCCATGCCATCTTCACAGTGGTTCCATCCATGTATTTTTGTGAGTTGTGTAGTGAGTGCATCAAGCTTGTTAAGTAGTCTACTTGTTGTTGCTGTTTTGCTAGACTGATTCTGTTATATTTTGTTGCTATGTAAACCTGCTGCTACAAGTCATTCTATGCATAATCTCGAGATGTTCACTAAGGATGATTTGTTATAAATGTCTTGCTCTATCCATTCATGCCCCTGGTTGCATTTATAGCCTGCTGTAAATTGTTGTTATCTTGCTCGCAAAACTGCTAAATGATGTTGTTGTCAGCCTGTTAACATTAAGTTGCCATGATTGTTGTTAGTGATCCAAGCACCCTATGAACTTGTTCTTGCCATGCTTAGCTTCATAAACATGCCTTCTTACTGTTGGTTGCCTTGCCATGCCATGTATTGCTCTGTGGTGAGTGATTCAAGCTCAGCAACATGCCTACTTATTGTTGTTCCTGCCATGTATGAATCTGTCATATCTTTTGCCATGTTTACATGAGTGCCATCATATTTTCTGTGCCTTTTTGGCTCATGGTCAGTAAGGGACTTTTGTTCTATGCAATTAGTAGATTCATGCCATGCCTTTGTTTGCCATGATAAGTTCTTGTAACATGTTGTTTGATAGCTCTAAACATTGCAACCTGGTGTTATTTCTGCCAAGCCTGAAACTGTTATTAATTTGCAATCTTCCCATGTCCTTTTGAGCATGTTCTAGTTGTTTCTGGAGATAGCTCAGTGTTCATGTTTTATCATGCTTTACCTGTACTTCATGCCCATGCCTTTTGTTATTACGTTGAGATGCTGTAGCATGTTGTTTTGATGCTTGCAATATGCCTAGTTGCTGTTTTGGACAGATTGTTGTTATAGCTTTGTATAGAGTGTATGTGTTGAACCGTTGCTCCGTTTTGAGTGTGCTCTATATGAAACTTGCTTAGAATTGCATGTTGTTTCATATTATCATGTTGCATCCTTGTTTTGGTGTGTTTGCTTGATGTTTGTATGCATTTTGAATCAATGCCATGTTTAACTTGTTTTGCTCATATCTTCTATGCCGTAGCTCCGAATCTAATGAACTTTATATGTAACTTGACTAGAATTTCGTGTAGATCATCTTGGTGCATCTTAATTTGCTGTTTAACAACTTGAACATAAGGTTTATTCAGATCTGGACCAATTTCGAAATATGCATATGAGGACTTACCAGAATTGTTATATGTTGTTCCCGGCCTCATTTAAACTTGCCTTGATGTGTTGTTCTTGTTTGCATCATATTTTGCCATGAGTAGCTTCATGTAAATTTGTCATGCATCATGCTTGTTGTGCATCATGTCTTGTCTATGTGTGGTGTGTTTACCTTGTTGGGTGCTTCTTCTCGTTAGTTCCTGTTTCGTTGTGATCGTGAGGATTCGTTCGTCTACTCTTGGTTCGTCTTCGTGGCTTCATCTTCTTCATGGACTCGTCTTCTTCCTTGCGGGATTTCAGGCAAGATGACCGCTACCCTGGATCTCACTATTATCATTGCTATGCTAGTTGCTTCGTTCTATCGCTATGCTGCGTTACCTATCATTTTTTCTTCAAGCCTCCCAAATTGCCATGAACCTATAACCTTTGACACCCTTCCTAGCAAACCGTTGTTTGGCTATGTTACCGCTTTGCTCAGCCCCTCTTATAGCATTGTTAGTTGCAGGTGAAGTTGAAGATTGCTCCATGGCGGACAGGATTTTGGTTGGGATATCACAATATCTCTTATATTATTAATACATCTATATACTTGGTAAAGGGTGGAAGGCTCGGCCTTATGCCTGGTGTTTTGTTCCACTCTTGCGGCCTTAGTTTCCGTCATACCGGTGTTATGTTCCCGGATTTTGCGTTCCTTACGAGGTCGGGTGATTTATGGGACCCCCTTGACAGTTCGCTTTGAATAAAACTCCTCCAGCAAGGCCCAACCTTGGTTTTACCTTTTGCCTCACCACCACCTACTTTTCCCTTGGGAGTAATTAACCCAAGGGTCATCTTTATTTTAGCCCCCCCCCGGGCCAATGCTTGTCTAAGTGTTGGTCCAAACCGAGCGATGTCCGGCGCCCCCTGGGCAACCAGGGTCTATGCCAACCCGACGTCTTGCTCATCCGGTGTGCCCTGAGAACGAGATATGTGCAGCTCCTATCGGGATTTGTCGGCACAACGGGCGGTCTTGCTGGTCTTGTTTTACCATTGTCGAAATGTCTTGTAAACCGTGATTCCGAGACTGATCGGGTCTTCCTAGGAGAAGGAATATCCTTCGTTGATCGCAAGAGCTTATCATAGGCTAAGTTGGGACACCCCTGCAGGGTTTGAACTTTTGAAAGTTGTGCCCGTGGTTATGTGGCAGATGGGAATTTGTTAATGTCCGGTTGTAGATAACTTGACACCAGATCCGAATTAAAATGCATCAACCGCGTGTGTAGCCGTGATGATCTCTTCTCGGCTGAGTCCGGGAAGTGAACACGGTTTCTAGGTTATGTTTGATGTAAGTAGGAGTTCAGGATCACCTCTTGATCATTGCTAGTTGACGACCGTTCCTTTGCTTCTCTTCTCGCTCTTATTTGCGTATGTTAGCCACCATACTTGCTTAGCCGCTCCTGCAACCTCACCACTTTACCCCTTCCTTTCCCTTTAAGCTTTGCTAGTCTTGATACCCATGGTAATGGGATTGCTGAGTCCTCGTGGCTCACAGATTACTACAACAACAGTTGCAGGTTCAGGTTTTGTGATGATCCTGACGTGAGAGCGATGTTTGCTTGTCTTGGAGTTCTTCTTCTGCTTCTTCTTCGATCAGGGAATAGGTTCCAGGTCGGCAGCCTGGGCTAGCAGGGTAGATGTCGTTTGAGTTTCTGTTTGTGTTTCATCCGTAGTCGGATGGTGATCTTATGTAAGATGTTGTTGTATTCGTGTGGCATTGTATGCCTCTTGTATGTATCCCTATCTATTATGTAATGTTGATGTAATGATATCCACCTTGCAAAAGCGTTTCAATATGCGGGTCTATCCTTGGTGGGACCTTCGAGTTCCTTTTGGATAGGGTCGCATATTGGGCGTGACACATGGTCAATGTGGTCAAGGAACGACTTCCATCGGACGTGGACTGTACGTGGAGAGGCTGACAGCTGGGTCCATGGCCGCAGCAAGGAAGTGCCTCCTTATTACGCGCAAAATAATTATTCCTCCACCTAACAGCGGGGACCCACCGGACGGGCCACCGTATTTCGTGAAAAAACGTTTCCCCCCTGACTGCTAGGACCCACCAGCTACACCTTCGCATGCAAGGAAGTGCGTCCGGGCAAAAAAAAATGATTCGCCCCCCTGACTACTGGGACCCACCAGCTACATCTTCGCAAGCAAGGAAGTGCGTCCGGGCAAAAAATAAGATTCGCCCCCTGACTGCTGGGACCCACCAGCTACATCTTCGCACGCAAAGGAAGTGCGTCCGGGCAAAAAAATGATTCGCCCCTCTGACTGCTGGGACCCACCAGCTACATTTTCGCACGCAAGGAACTGCCTGACAGTCGGGACCCACCTGGTCGAAGCGTACGTAGCGTTGTCATTCTGGTCGCGAACTTGTACGTACATATATACTGGTCGATGTAGAGGCGCGCATGTGTCGTAGTAGAGGCGCGTACGTGTCGTAGTAGAGGCGCGCACGTAGCATGTACACGTACGTATAGTGGCCAGGGTGCAAGAAAGAAAATACGGCCACGTATGTGTACATACGGGCGGGGTCTTGAACGCCTAGTCGCGCATACGTACGATGAGGGCTCGTGTTCATGGGGAGGCAACGGAATGGGTCGTGTTCATGGGGAGGCAACGGAATGCGCCGTGTTCATGGGGAGGCAACGAAATGCGTCGTGTTCATGGGGAGGCAACGAAATGCGTCGTTTTCATCGGGAGGCAACGGAATGCGTCGTGTTCATTGGGACACAACGGAACGCGTGGGAGCCAACCGGCTTGGACGGAACAGGCGATAGAAACGAGGCCTAGCGTACCGAAGAATTGAGGAAACGGACCTCCTACGGTCGAAACGGGGGTCCTGTTGATCGGAAGGGGTGTGGCATACCGCAAAACGGAGGAAACAGACCTCCTACGGTCGAAACGGGGGTCCTATTGATCGGGAGGGGTGTGGCGTACCGCAAAACGGACAAAACGAACTTATGTTTGAGCGCTACGGTCAAAACGGGGGGGGGGGGGGGGGGGGGAGGGGTGTGGCGTACCGCAAAACGGGACTCCACGTGGTACTGTTCATCTCCACCGTCGACCTCCTCCAGCCTCCACGGGCTACCGTCGACCTCCTCCAGCCTCCATGGGCTCCTGTTCATCCAGCCTCCACAGCACGCTACTCCACCGGCTACTGTTCAACCACCCCTCCACGGACACCCCTCCACCGTCTACTGTTCATCCAACCCTCCACACCACGGGGTCTTTTTCAACCACCCCTCCACGGCTACCCCTCCACCGTCTACTGTTCATCCAGCCCTCCACACCACGGGTTCCTGTTCATCCAGAGGCAACGCCACCGCTCACTGTTCATGCAAACCCCCCTGCAACGCTCACTGTTCATCCGATCGATCGGCTTCAGTTAGCAGCAATAGCGAAGGAATTGCTCCATCGAGTTCAGTTAATAGCCATCAATCGATCCCTCGGGTTCAGTAACGTGTAGCCTGCAGTGCAATCGCTCGGGTTCAGTTACAGCCCAACGCCCCGCTCGGCTTCAGTTAGAGCCAACGCCTCGCACACACGCACGTACGTACGAGAGAAACGCGCATCGCTCTCCCACCGTAACCGGCAACTCCCCAAAATTTTCCTCCCCCTCGCTTCTACCACAGTTTTTTCCGTCATGGACGGCCAAAGAATGTCATGCAGCTGCGTCTCCGGCCCGCCTAGGACGAAAAGCCCATTTTCTGTCATCATTTTTTCTCATGGAAGTAGGAGCCCACCACATCTATGGTGATACCGGGTTTTGTCACAATTATCGTCATAGAAGTGTCATATGTATGACAGAAAAAAATTCGTTCGGCCCAAAATGTCACGGCTGTGTCTTTTTTTTGTAGTGAGAGTCGGTTTACAATTAACGGTTCAAGTGCACTATTCATTGTTAAACCGGAAAAATTGTCATGCAAGTTTAGTTGGCGATTTAAGACAGGGCTAATGATATATGGCGGATTGGTTATCAAAGGTTAAACCGCCTGTAGGCAGAAGGTCCGGGATTCAAAAAATATGCTAAGTGTTACAAAAACATGTTTCACAATATCACAGTACAATTTTGGATCTACCGTGGATAACTAAAGAAAATTTTCCTGAACCCTACAATGGCGCTAAGAAGAATAGAGAAGATCCAGACACAGTCTGTTTGGAGCAGCAAGAAGCCACGGGATGGTGGACTATAAAAATGAATCCAGCCGCAAATCAAAGCTAGTAGATACATATATATACCCTCGGTAAAAGGACTAAAGAGAAGGCTGCTGACGAGCTGAGGAACGGCGACGGACATGGATGAACTCGAAAACCCTAATGAAGATCTAGGGTACAAGGAAATGAACTCACCAGGGCCACCCGGTGGTGGAGGAACGCGACAGGGTCTCTGGAACAAACAGGATGATGCAGCGGCCTTGGTCGGTGCAGATTCGAAGATCGACGGCGGCGGCGGTGCTAGGGTTCTTCGGGTCGCGAGGAAGAAGATGAGAAGAAAGGGAAGGAAATGAAAGTACCCGTCAGGCTTATTTATAACAGGGAAGGGAGATAAGTGACAGGCACGAAAATTGAGGATTCCAAAGCGGCAAGTGGTGCAGCTGTCGCCTCGATTTCCGGGATGTCATTAAATGAAGGGAATCTTTTTATTTGTTTTTTACAAAGATGAAGTCATGATGATCCGTTGCTGTATCCAGAGGATGACGTCATGGCGGATTAACAAAGTTTATAAAGAAGACATCATGGCGTTTTACGAGAAATGAAGGAAGATATTCACAGGATTTTTCTAAATACTGAAGATTGACATGAATAGGTTCAAATCACTCTGGGGCCTAATGTTGGGGATATAATTGTTGAGTATAAACCGCCCAGGAGGGGCTGGTTTACCCTCAACCATAGCGAATCCCATGAAGACTCAGAAGATGGCGTTTTACTATGAAGCTTAGAGGGCCGGAGCCCAAAGGCGGATTAGGGCCCATGATAGCAAACCACCATGGTTATGTAACTTGTGTTGTAAGTTAGGAAAGGAGAGACCGAGCCGGACCCTTGTATGAGTCGGTCTCGAGACTCTGTAGACCGGTCCTTTCTTGAGGACATCTGACGTGTTAATTCCACGACACGTACCGAAACTTTAAAGTGAAGAGAAAAAGGTAATCGGAAAAGAGAAAAAAATAATGGAAACTACAGGGGAGAAGGAAACGAACTAGGAGTTCGGCGCTAGGCATAGAATCTTCGGAGTCTAGTCGCGTTCCAGGGGTTCGGTTCGAGGCGATTTTCTGATGCATCACGAAGACGGTACACTCCTCCCGTAAGAACTTCATCAATTATGAAGGGACCCTCCCATTTGGGCTTGAGCTTGTCATTTTTCTTCTCCGGAAGGCGTAGAACGAGTTCACCAACATTGTAAGTCTTGGCCTATACTTCTCTGCTTTGGTATCTTCGAGCCTGCAGTTGATAGAATGCTGAACGGGCTTTTGCGACATCGTGTTCCTCCTCCAGGGCATCTAGGCTGTCCTGCCGATCGAACTCGGCTTCTCTCTCTTCGTACATACGCACTCGAGGTGAGTCGTGAATAATATCGCAGGGCAATACAGCCTCTATGCCATACACCATGAAGAAAGGTGTGTATCCGATAGTACGGTTGGGCGTGGTCTGCAGCCCCCAGAGTACGGAGCCAAGCTCCTCTACCCAGTGCTTGTCTGATTCTTTCAAGGATCGCACTAGTCTGGGTTTGATGCCGCTCATAATGAGACCATTGGCTCGTTCGACTTGACCATTGTTTTGTGGGTGATAGACGGAGGCGTAATCGAGTTTAATAGCCAGATTAGTGCAGCAGGTTTTTACCTCGTCGGCTGTGAAATTGGAGACGTTTTCGGTGATGATGCTGTGTGGGACACCATAAAGGAGCACAACGCCTGATATGTAGTTAATCACCGGGCTTGACTCAGCCGTTTTGACCGGTTTAGCCTCTATCCATTTAGTGAATTTGTCCACCATAACCAACAGATATTTTTTTCTTATGGCTTCCCCCTTAAGGGGTCCGACCTTATCCAGACCCCAGAATGCAAAAGGATAGGTAATGGGGATGGTTTGCAAGGCAGTTGGGGGCATGTGGCTTTGGTTGGCGAAGAGCTGGCATCCGACGCAGCGTTGGACAAGGTATTGTGCGTCCGCTCAGGCTGTCAGCCAGTAAAACCCAGTGCAGAAGGCCTGGCTAACAAGGGCCCAAGCTGCGGCGTGGTGTCCGCCGAGGCCAGCGTGAATTTCCGCTAACAGTTGCCGCCCTTCTTCTTTGGAGATACATCTTTGAAGTACTCCGGTAGTACTTTTCTTGTAGAGCTCTCCTTCATGGACCTTATAGGCCTTTGAACGCCTGACAATGCGGCGAGCCTCATTCTGGTGGTCTGGAAGCTCTTTCCTATCAATGTAGGCCAAGAAGGGTTCGGTCCATGGGGCAATGACTGCCATGATGAGATGGGTCGATGGTGTTATTTCAGTGGCTGAGCCCCCGGTACGTCTGTATGCTCGGGATTTGAGGTTGTGTTCGGATCTGAACTGTTTTGCCGCGCTCCCCTTGCCACACCACGCATGGCTTAAAGAGCCTTTCCAGGAAGATGTTAGGTGGGATGGGGTCACACTTAGCGCCGGTGCGAGCCAGGACGTCTGCTGCTTGATTGCTTTCTCGGGCAACGTTGTGAAATTCAAGTCCTTCGAACCGAGCCGACATTTTTAATATGGCATTGCAATAAGCTGCCATCTTTGGATCTTTGGAGTCAAAGTCACCGTTTATCTGAGATATCGCGAGGTTCGAGTCCCCGCGCACCTCCAGGCGCTGTATGCCCATGGATGTGGCCATCCGAAGAGCATGCAGTAGGGCCTCGTATTCGGCTGCGTTGTTGGAGTCTGTGTATAATATCTGGAGTACATACTGGACGATGTCTCTAGTAGGTGATATTAATACGACTCCCGCTCCTAGTCCTGCCAACATTTTGGAACCATCAAAATACATGACCCAATTTGAGTATGCGCCGTACTCTTTAGGGAGTTCAGCCTCTGCCCATTCAGCGATGAAGTCGGCTAGCACTTGAGATTTGATGGCTCGACGCGGCTTGAATGTTATGTCGAATGGAAGTAGCTCTTTGGCCCATTTGGCGATACGTCCCGTGGCATCGCGGTGTTAATTATGTCATTCAGTGGGACTTCGGAAGCCGCCGTGAGTGAACACTCCTGGAAGTAGTGTCGTAGTTTGCGGGATGCCATGAAAACTGCGTATGCTATCTTTTGGTAGTGGGGGTACCGAGATTTGCATGGTGTGAGGACAGTGGATACATAGTATACTGGCTTTTGAAGTGGGAATTGGTGTCCGTCCTGTTCTCGTTCGACAACGAGCACGGCGCTCACCACTTGATGTGTTGTCGATAGGTATGGCAGCATGGGTTCACCTGCGTTTGGTGTGGCTAGGATTGGATTGCTTGCTAGGAGGGCCTTTATTTCCTCCAGTCCGACAGTCGCAGCGTCTGTCCATTCGAAGTTATCTGTGCGCCGTAAGAGGCGATAGAGTGGTAGTGCTTTTTCTCCTAGTCTGGAGATAAAGCGTCTTAGTGCTGCCATGCATCCTACCAGTTTTTGGACCTATTTGAGGTCTGTTGGTATAGCCAACTGTGACAGAGCTTGGATTTTAGCCGGATTTGCTTCGATTCCTCTATTGGAACCTATGAAGCCCATCAGTTTTCCAGTGGGGACACCGAAGACACACTTCTCAGGGTTGAGCTTAATGTCGTATGCCCGGAGGTTGTCGAACATAAGACGTAAGTCGTCTATTAGTGTTTTCAAATGCCTAGTCTTGATGACGATGTCATCAACGTAAGCTTCTACTGTTTTGCCGATCTGTTTCTCCAGGCATGTTTGGATCATGCGTTGGTATGTCGCGCCGGCGTTCTTGAGCCCGAAGGGCATAGTATTGAAGCAGAATGGCCGGTATGGGGTAATAAATGCTGTTGCATCTTGATTGGATTCCTTCATCTTGATTTGGTGGTATCTGGAATATGCATCAAGGAAACACGGTGAGTCGTGTCCTGCGGTGGCGTCAATGATTTGATCAATGCGGGGAAGGGGAGAAGGATCCTTAGGGCAAGCCTTGTTGTGATCCTTGAAATCGTCGCATAGGCGCCATGATTTATCCTTCTTTGGTACCATTACTAGGTTTGCCAGCCAGTCCGGATTCTTCATTTCTCTAATGAATTCGGCCTCGATGAGCTTGGCCAGCTCCTCCCCCATAGCTTGTCGCTTGGTTCGAAAAAGCGCTGCAGTGTTTGCTTGACTAGTTTGAATCCCTTCAATATGTTGAGGCTATGTTCGGCCAACTTGCATGGGATCCCTGGCATATCCGAAGGGTGCCAGGAAAATATGTCCCAGTTTTCACGCAGGAACTCTCGTAGTGCGGCATCAACTATTGGGTTCAGTTGAGCTCCGATAGATGATGTCTTCTTGGGGTCGGTTGGGTGGACCTGGAATTTGACTATTTCTTCTGCTGGTTTGAATGAGGTGGATTTGGGGCGTTTGTCAAGGATCACATCATCCCTGTCCACCGTGGAGCATAGTGCAGTTAATTCTTCGGCCGCGAGGGCTTCGGATAGCGCTTCCAGGGCCAGGGATGCGGTTTTGTTTTGAGCGTGAAGTGCTATTTCCGGATCACTGACGAGAGTGATTATACCATTTGGTCCGGGCATTTTGAGCTTCATATCTCCGTAGTGAGGTATATCTTGGAAGCGTGTAAAAGCATCGCGCCCCAACAAGGCGTGATATCCGCTGCTGAAAGAGGCCACTTGGAAGGTTATTTCTTCGGACCGATAGTTCTCCGGCGTGCTGAATACCACGTAAAGTGTGATTTTTCCCGCGCACCACGCCTCCCGATAAGGAATAATTCCCCGGAAGGTTGTGTTGCTTTGTTTGATGCAGCTCCTGTCTATTTCCATTTTATGGAGTGTGTCCTCATAAATGAGATTTAGTCTGCTTCCGCCGTCCATGAGGACCTTGGTGAGTCGAAACCCATCCATGATGGGGCCGAGGACTAACGCCGCTGGTGCTCGTACTGTTCTGTACTTTGGTTCGTCACCGACGTTGAATGTTATAGTCGTGTCATTCCATGGGTTTATTACAACAATTTGACAGACTTCGTCGAGCTCGCGAAGTGCCCTTTTGCACTTGTTATTTGAAGCGAATGTCTCGAAGACTGTCAATACTCTTAGGTCGTCGTCTTCTGGAGGGTGTTGTTCCGGGGCGTCCTTGATAAGGATGTCCTCGCCGCTCTTTGCTACCTGTCGTAGTATCCAACATGCTCTAAGGCTGTGGGTTGCCACGGTATCTATTGTTGTATGTATTTTTCATGGGCCATCAAGCCACCCTTCCAGAACGGTTCCGTGCCGTATAACGGCTTTGTGTTTTTTGACTGTTGGACTGGGCGAGCTTGGTTGGGACTGATAGTTCCCAGCGAGCTGCCCCAGTTTCCCAGGTGCTTTCCATTGTGCAGTATTTTTGTATGATAGTTGCTAAGTCAGCAAATTTTAGTATGCAGCAACGATTGATGGCGTTGAGGATTCCTTCATCCGCGCAATTTTTGCAGAACGCTGATATTGCGTCCTCATCACGGCAGTCTTTTATCTTGTCCTTGACAAGGAGGAATCTGGCCCACAAGTGGTGGACCTTTTCCTTAGACTGCTGTTTTGTGCTCATGAGAGCCTCTATGTCCGGGTGGGTGGGTGGAATTAAATCCGAACCCCAACCTAACCGATCGTCCGGAGTCTGATGATTTTTCGGACTAGATATTCCAGGCTCTGGAATATGTTCTGATTGTTTGGAACCGTCGTCTGATGCTATGTACGGAGGGCTGGAGGCATCCTTCCACAGGTGACTATCTGACTCTTCATGAATGGTGATCCGAACATAGTCCGTCTTCAATAGAGAAGAAGACTCGTCGTCCTGTGCCACGACTACCGCGATCTGGTGGGTGACCGGTGGAGTTTTGGTTTCTCCCAGATCGGTTTTAGGCCCGATCTGATCGTAATCGGGGGCGATTCCCAAAGCGGCGATGCGATCTAGGAGTTCGTTTAAGGACGAAAACTCAACTGGATCCATCTGCTAGGAGTGCTCGGAGTTGATGCAAAGGGGATTTTCGATGGCCCGAGAGGTCATCGTTGGCTCTGCATCCGAACGGGCGATCATAGTAAAGTCGCCCAGCCAGAGGGTTTGGCCCGGGGCCAGAACTACCCCTGTGGTGATGTTGTCTTTAATGACAAGGCGAGCCATCGAGCCTTTCGTTGATGGCACAGTGGAACTCTCAATGAAAGCACCAATGTCGGTGTCAAAACCGGTGGATCTCGGGTAGGGGGTCCCAAACTGTGCATCTAGGATCGATGGTAACAGGAGACGGGGGACACGATGTTTACCCAGGTTCGGGCCCTCTCTATGGAGGTAATACCCTACTTCCTACTTCATTGATCTTGATGAATATGAGTATTACAAGAGTTGATCTACCACGATATCATGATGGCTAAACCTTAGAAGTCTAGCCTGTATGACTATGGTAATGTGTATATCCTTTTCGGACTAACCCCTCCGGTTTATATAGACACCGGGGGAATCTAGGGTTTACATGGAGTCGGTTACATAAGAAGGAATCTTCATAGTTGGTCGCCAAGCTTGCCTTCCACGCCAAGTAGAGTCCAATCTGGACATGGTGCAGTCTTCGGCCTTCATGTCTTTACAGCCCATCAGTCCAACCCACGGATAACAGGTCGGACGCCCGAGGACCCCTTAGTCCAGGACTCCTTCAACCACCACTCCGAACCCCAAGTCAACGCTTAAAGCAGAAGAAGAATTGTTCTCAGGTCAGGTTCCGTAGCTATGGTTCATACTACTTTGCTCTTGCATCACTGTATTTACTCATACCAACTAATTTGAAATTTCAAGGATGCAATTGAAACTCCAATGACGCAACAGGTATGTTTTAAACCTATTTCTTTAACGTATTTGCTGTTGTAACTTGCTCTATGTTGATTTCAGTTTCAATTGAATAAACAGTTATGTTCTCATGTCATGCACATTACAAGTGTTGTTATTGCTGTGTAGTTTCCCACACTTATGTTCTGTCTATGCTGCTTTGTCTTAAATAGATATGATTCGAACTATATCTATCTTAATTTGGCAACATAAACTAGAATGATATAGACCATACAGTGACCATACTACATAGATATATGTTTGTTTCATGTTGTTATCCTGTCCACCTTACTACTGAACTGGTTTACCAAAATGAGTTTCATATAGTACATTGTAAACCCGTGATGTGTTTGTTTGCTTCTCTTTCAGAATGCGGATAAAATATTGGAGAAGAGTACCCCGTTATGCAATGGTAAAGGAAGTAATGCAGAGAAGGTTCAAGATAGTGAGACATCCCTGTTGGTCTCCAAGAAAGCTGATAAAAACTATATTAAAGACATTGAGACAAACCCAAAGTCCTGTCTTGATGTAGTGTTCGAGTTACTGGCTACTACTGCTGGCACCAGCTCTTCGAACTTGCTGCCTGAATTAGTTCGGCTTCTTGAGTCACAACTTCAAGTTGAATGACATCAATCAGATGTTATGCGACAGTAAGCCGAAGGTCTGAGGAAGTCCCTTCAGAATTCAGATGCATACTTCCTGGTGCAACAACAAGAGCTGGAGGATTTAAGCGCCAAACGAGAGAAAGTTAATAAGCTTGCTAAGCATCTTGCCAGCATTATGGGTACCCAAGATATTGTTTCTTGAGATCTTCTAAAGTGGTTTCAGTTCTGGACTTGTTTTGCTGCGGCGTTTATTTGCACTAGTCGCCAACTTTGACAACCAGTGTATATGATATGCTGCTTTGTTCCCTATATTTGCACTGGTGGCGAATTTTGATGCCCAGTGGATGTAATATGTGTAATAGACGTGATAGCCTAGCATAAGTTGATTGCTTATTTATTTCCTTGTTGTCTTGTTTATTTGCTTGCTTGTAGTCAGTGCAGTTCTTTTTCTGCGGTTTGCTAGTGGCCGCAATAACCTATTTTTTAAGACTAGGCCACAATAACCATGGGCTACATATTTACTGTAGTTACCATGGGCCTCGTATGGGCTGTAGAAACAATGGGCCTTCTACGGGCCGTAGCATCAATGGCCTTCTATGTGCCGTATTATCGATAAGCCAAACATGGGCCAATAACAGACCACATTATGGGCCGTAAACGGGCTAGATTTGTAATCGTCCGTTCATGGGCCGACAATAACGGGCCATCGTAATCGGCCGTATTTGATGATGCTATGAAAACGACGCAACGGATTAATAGGCTGCAAATGGGCTGATTGTAACCGGGGGCTGAATTTGGCCCACAAGCAGAAAAGGCCAATAACGGGCCATAAGTAATCGAATGCTGGAAATGAGCCCAAGAATAAATGGGCCCTGAGAAGGCCGAAAGATAACATGGGTTGGAAACGGCCCAATGGAATAATGGGTCGTTAATGCGTATAAAGGGGTACACTGTTCATTGCGGGCCAGATTCACCACGGGCCGTTAATGGGCCAAGAGTTACAAATGTCCTCGTATGGGCCAAAAGACATCATGGGGCATACATGGGCCGGAAGTTACAACATGCTGGAATCATATTGGATGGCCCAGATGAAGTTACTGGGCTTAATTCCGATAGGCCGTAACGGGCCGTGAGTTAGCGGGCCCTAAATGGGCTATATACGAACAGGTCGTTAACAGGCTTTCCGTGGGCCGACCTGTTACCTTTTGACCAAGTCAAACGGCCGGCCTTTTCACTGAAATGGGCCTCTGTTGGGCCGTGCCATGTGTCAAAGTATCATAGGTGCCTCCTGTCCAATGAATGGATGACATCTGTCCCAACATTGAGCCAACACGTGTTTCCTCCGGCCAATGAGAATTTTACACGTGGAAAATCCCCATTGGTCTGGGCTGTTAACCGGTTATCGGATCCAAAACCTGACCAGATAGCTTAACGGCGACCTATTATGGTGGATGCCACGTGTCGGTCACCCTTGACGAAAGCATTTCTATGATGCGCGATTTATCATCATGGAAGTGGACACTTCTGTGATGATAAATTTGCTAATGTCATGGAACACTTCTACGACAGCACATGTATGACTATCTTGATTCTGTCATAAAATTGTCATGGATGTACATGCATGACAGAAAACGTGACCTACTGTGACAAACATGTATCATCACAGAAGTGTCTTTTTTTGTAGCGCTACTAGGAGTGGAGTCCTAGTAGGACCATCCCATGGCGCACCACCCCTAGGGCCGACCGCCTCCTCCTCCCCTCCTTTATATACGGGGGCGGGGGGGCACCCCAAAGGCACATCAATTGTTCTCTTAGCTGTGTGCGGTGCCCCCCTCCATAGTTTACTCCTCCGGTCATAGCATCATAGTGCTTAGGTGAAGCCCTATGGGGATCACATCGCCATCACTGTCACCATGCCGTCGTGCTGACAGGACTCTCCCTTGACCCTCTGTTGGATCAAGAGTTCGAGGGATGTCATCGAGCCGAACATGTGCTAAACACGGAGGTGTCGTACGTTCGGTACTAGGATCGGTTGGATTGTGAAGACGTTCGACTACATCAACCGCATTAACCTAACGCCTCTGCTTTCGGTCTACGAGGGTACGTGGACACACTCTCCCCGTCTCATTCCTATGCATCTCCTAGATAGATTTTGCATGATCGCAGGAAATTTGTTGAAATTGCATGCTATGTTCCCCAACAAAATGGAGGAGTTATTCCATCTATACCTCCTCCCCTCGCCGAAGGGCACAATCATAGTGGTGGCGCCCGATCCAGGGCGAATCGTCGCCCTCTGGCCGCCCCCGTCATGGGAGCGACCGCAGCGCATGCGCCTCCCCCGGAACGGGTCGACCCAGACGTTGTGCCCAATGGAGCCACTGTCCCTTAAGCGCCTTCACCGTATTACCGTGCCATCTAAGTGGCTGGCTCGCAACAGCGAGGGCGCGATGCCGTCGCCACCGGCACCATCAGAAGCCGGACGATGGTACAATCTACATCATCATCGCCAATGCCAAGCACCACTACAGAAGCTATGGCGCGGGCCCAACTGCTGTTGAGGCTACCCCCGGCGGCTGATCAGATGGATGAGCGGAGAGCCACCATCCAAAGTCTGATTGGTTTCACCGAGGCTAGGGGGTCACAACGAGTTGGCCCAGCACGACCTCCCCAAGCAACGATAATGTCTTGCGCCGCTGGCCGTACAAAAGGGCCACCCCCTCTGTACAGTCCCCGCCATGGCAACTAGTGCAGGTGCGGTAGAATCAAGAACCTGACGATGCCTTGATGGCCTCCTCTGACCCTTGAGCACGTCCAGGCCAGCGGCAATTCCCGGAGGACAGGCGGAGGGGGACCGCGACGACCACAGCCGGCCCAATGGGTACGATGGTCCCAAGATCGAGGAGCCTGCGCTGGAGATGGTGGGTACCTGCCCTTCGAGGTCGGGTGCCCTGCCTTCACTCGCGAGCTGCGGCAAGTCCTTTGGCCATCCGCTCGCACATTCAAGCCAGAGATACCTAAGAAATACGATGGGAGGCTAAACCCGGCATAGTTCTTGAGCATCTACACCATTGTTGTTCAAGCTTCCGGAGGAAGAGATGAGAAGGTGTTTGCCAACTACTTCCCTTTGGCACTCAAGTTCAATGTGAGGTATTGGCTGATGCACCTGCCGGAGAACTCCATTTCGTCATGGGTTGACCTGTGCCATGAGTTCATTGGCGCCTTCATGGGCGGCCATCAAGAACCAGGATGGCCCAGCGACTTGCAGCTTCTCCAACAGAAATAAGGGGAGACTCTCCGCAAGTACTTGTAGAGATTCAGCAAAGTCCACAGGATATCCCAAATATCCACCCGGCAGCTGTGATAGCTACCTTCCAGTCCAATGTGCGCAACCGCAGGATACGTTCCCAGATGAATGTGTGGTTTCCCAAGACTGTGAAGGAGCTTTACACCTTGGTGTACAAGTGTGCCCGGATGGAGGAGGGAAGAAGATTCCCTGGAGAGGAAGATTGCATCGACATGGACTCAGAGGATGATGACGAATCCACCAGTCAAAAGAAGAAGAGCAAGAAGCATAACAGGAGGTGCAAGGATAAGGCAGTGATGACCATCGAAGGATCAGGCTTTCTTAGTACCGGCAAGAATGCTAAGGCCGACCCCGGCAAGGAAGTTGCAGCGTGTGCTGACTGCTGGGAGGCTACGACTGCCGAGAGGGCCAGGAAAGGCGATGGGTCATACTGCAAGATCCATCGGACCAAAGACCACGATCTTCAAGAGTGTCATCAGGTTGAACAGCTCGTCAAGAGGCAGAGGGCTAAATATGACAAGCATGATAAGGAAAAAGGTCAGAATGGCGCTGGAGGGAAGGGCCGAGGCGGTGAAGCAAATTGCCCCGGCAAGGCTTTTTGGAACAAAGGTAAACCCGCCAGGGGCCGAGAGATGCAGGTTTGCAACGAGGAGACTGATGAAGGGGATGAAGAGAAAACCAGCGAGCAGGAATTCCAGAAGGCCACTGACGCCCTGTGCATTGACGGGGGTGCATATTTGCACTCCTCTCACCGCTAGCTTAAATAGTGGGCGCATGAGGTCAATGCTGTGGAGCCAGCGGCAGAGTCTCGGAAGCCGCTCAAATGGTCACGCAAGCCCATCATCTCTAACAAAGAGGACCATCCTGACCGCACCACCACGGTACGATGTTTGTCGTTGTTGGTCTCTCCAATCATTCACAACCTCAAGGTCACAAAGATGTTGGTTGACGGTGGGGCCGGGTTGAATCTGATTTTCCCAATGGTTATCAACAAGCTTCGGATATCGGAGGAAGAGCTCAAGGCCACATGCACGTTTCAAGAGATCAATCCCGGCAGGAGTCGTCCTAAGGGAAAGATCATGTTGCCAGTGACGCTCGGGGGAGAATTGAATTATCGGACTAAGAAGGTTGTGTTTGATGTGGTCAACCTCCCCCTGTCGTATAATGGAATTCTTGGACGACCAACTCTGGCAAAATTCATGGCGGCATCCCACTATGCTTACAACACTTTGAAGATGCCAGGGCCGGTCGGAGTCATTTCCATTCCGTCAGATGAGAAAGACACAATAATTTGCATGGATAAGATGTACCGAGACGCAGTCGCTATAGAGGTCGCAGCAGCACCAGTCCACGCAAAGGAAAACAGAGGAAAAAAGAAGGACAACAGGGACACTAGCAAGGAATCTGGGAAGCGTATATTTCACCAGAGTGCGTTGTGCATGTTGATGACTTGTCGGAGAGTTCCAACAGCAAGAAACTCAAGGTCGCCGCACCACATGTGAAGAAGGTCCCGGCAGGGCTGGCCGGCGTTGATATTCACTATCAGTGCCGGTGTCAAAAGCGGCGGATCTCGGGTAGGGGGTCCCGAACTATGTGTCTAGGATCGATGGTAACAGGAGACGGGGGACACGATGTTTACCCAGGTTCGGGCCCTCTCTATGGAGGTAATACCCTACTTCCTGCTTGATTGATCTTGATGAATATGAGTATTACAGGAGTTGATCTACCATGAGATGATAATGGCTAAACCCTAGAAGTCTAGCCTATGACTATGGTAATGAGTATATGTTGTCCCCTTTCCAGACTATCCCCTTCGGTTTATATAGACACCGAGGGGATCTAGGGTTTACATGGAGTCAGTTACATAAGAAGGAATCTTCATTGTTGGTCGCTAAGCTTGCCTTCCACGCCAAGTGGAGTCCAATCCGGACACGAGTATGGTCTTTGGTCTTCATGTCTTCACAGCCCATCAGTCCGGACCATGGATAACAGGCCAGACGCCCGAGGACCCCTTAGTCCAGGACTTCATTAGTAGCCCCTGAACCTGGCTTCAATGACAAGGAATCCGGCGCGCAGATTTGTCTTCGGCATTGCAAGGCGGGTTCCCACCTTCCGAACTCCAGAGTAGTCTTCAGATGAAGTAAGTATATCCGAATACAATACCCCGTGAGCCCGACTTGTTGATAACTATTCATGACATCATATCGCGCCTGCCCGGTTTGCTATTTCCATCCGTCGGCTAGCGGGCCGCCCCACGTCTCGGGGCATGGTTTTATTCGAACTTCTTGTCAAGGAAGAGATCGTGTTCCCTTATTTACGGGATTTTCATCAATGCTGGCGTGGGTAACCCAACCGTCCCCTGGGCATAACTCCTTTGTGGTAGGTAAGTTTAGAGACCCAGGGGAAGACCCCCAGTATTCAGGGCATTTATATAGAGACGCAGTCTCGTCTTCTTCCCTTGCGCTTGCTCCTTCCTCAGCCCCAGCCACCCCAAGTTCCAATCCTTGGGTTCCAATCGCCACCAGCCTTAATCATGTATGGGTCCAACCGTCTGGGCGGGTGGGTGGCTTCTTCCATCACAGGGGAGGATATCGCGAAGCTCCGCGCAGCGAGGTATCTGACCCCGGAGATTCTTCATCGGCTTCGTGCACAGGGGCAGGTCATCCCCACCCCCAGGTCCGGCGAGAGGGTAGTATTTGTATCCCACTTCCTCCGTGGGTTAGGGTTCGCGCTCAACCCCTTCGTCCGGGGGCTCATGTTCTACTATGGGCTAGACTTCCATGATCTAGCCCCATACTCTATTCTTCTCATCTCGACAATTATCGTCACGTGTGAGGCGTTCCTCCGGACTCCTCCGCACTTTCGTTTGTGGCTCAAGACCTTCGACGTGAGGCCGTAGGTGACAAAGGAGGAGCAGACAGAGTACAACAGCGTCATAATAGGCAAGCTTGCCAGCGCGGTTTAGTTTGAAGGATCTTTTGCCAAGTCCTCCGACCTATGGTAGCAGGGGTGGTTATACATCAACGAGCCGAGAGGCTCCAAGTGGGCGGCTACGCCAGCATTCCGACCCGGACCTCCAATTCAGCTTTCTTCATGGATCAATAAGGGATTGGACTGGGGATCCATCAATGAAGTGAGACTCTGTGAAGTCGCATCCTAAGCCTTACCGAGAAGGGCATCGATCTTGTGGACATCCTTCAAGTAATGTTGGTCCGCCGGATCTTGCCATGTCAGCGGCGGCCTCTCCATATGTGGGAGTTTAACCTAGAAGGGCGGCGGACCCTACAACACTTCTTTGGCACTACGCACGAAGGGATGTGGAAATTATATTTTGGGGAACGAGAGCAATGGCCGGACACCACCGAAGACGTTGGCCTTGACTGCAATCATCCAGACACTTCGGTAAGTACTCGATATCCGAGCACCTTCCATTCGAGCATCTTTTAACAAGATATTGAACAATCTGTCCCTGTTCAGGACTGGATAAAGAAAGCGGTGCTAATCTGGTGTCTGACGCCTCTTCCCGAAGACCCTGCGACCGCCCTGCTGATGAGAATGCTGACTCCAACACCGTACCAGGTGGCTGCATTCGGGGAAACCGAAATCCTTTTGCCCGAGGGTAAGGGTGCAGAGGGAGTCCTCCATGGCAAGAAGAGGGCCGCTTCCGAAGATCAGGAGGGGAAACCTTCCAAGAGAGAAAAAACGTCATCGTCAAGCGGCTTGGGCCGAGCGAGTGAGGCTGCCATAGAGCTTGATGAAGAGGACGAACCTCGAGGTAAACCGTAAGTGAGGCTGGGGCACTTTAAGCGCACCTCATTCTTTTCATACTAGTGAAGTGATCATCCGATATATGTTCATCCACGTAGGTTAACACCTGGTGTTTCGCAATTGTCCTCCTCCTCGGGAGATCTTCTTCCGGAGATGATGGAGAGTGATACACCTTCTCCAGCCTCATCGCCCAATAGGGGGATGATACTGAGGTATCGTCCCGAAGGGCTCCTCCTGAACACCAAGTAGTACAGGAAATGAAGAAAGCGTTACCTGAAGGCGGTGCCTCCGTCACTCGGGGTTCTGGGATCGAGACTGGCGTCCCCGAACCATCCAGTTTACAGCGGGAGACGGTTCTGGAGGCAAGCAAGCGGGTTCCTTCACAGGAATGCCGTACTCCAACGGCGGTTTCCGAAGACCCAGGAGCACTGGAAATGCTGACGGACATGATACGATGAGCGTCCATTTCAGAAGAGCATCGTTCCTTGATGGTTATGGTGGTCGAAAGGGTTCTATCCACGAAGAGTGGATTGAACGAGGCCTTCACGAGCCTTCTAAGAGGTTTTGAGGTTTGTGATGTAGTTTTGTCAATTGAATTTTATTGATAGAGTGCACCTATTGTATATGCGGTAGCCCCTAAGACTCGGATTGCCTTCCCAAGGAAGCAATCGGAGGATCAAAGAGATATGCTCAGGTATTAACCTTGATGTAATTTGAAATACAGTCTGTCTCCCCTCCTGTGGCTGCCCGACATACGGAAGTAGCCGAACTATAGCGAAAGGTGGATATTGTAGAGGATGACATTGCATTGATCAACAGGCATCTTGACGACTCGCAAGGTATATATTTCGAGCATTCCTTAGACCAGTGTGCTTGACACAGAAAAGAGCTTTATATGAAATGTGAAATGCAGATGGTGCTGCTGCCGTGAAGGCTCTTCGAGCGGAGCTAGTCCGGGCCAAGGAGCGGGCCCGGTTTAGTGATGCTGCTGCTGAAAGGGCATCGGTTGAATTGAAGACCGAACAAGCTGCGCGATGCCAGGGCGAGGAGAAGATATCCACGATGACACTCGCGTTAGAGAGTGCTACTGGCCACTGCGAATTTCTTGAGAAGGAGAATACAGCCTTAGTGGTTGAACTAGACAAGGCCCGACAGGAGGCAAGAGAAGCGCGATCAGAGTCCAGAGCACTCCGTGAGGAGGTTCGGCAGGCGAAGGAGATAGTGGCTGGAAAGCCCTTTCTACTACAGACTAAGTTTGGTGACCCGAACTATGCTCAGCTGAACCAAGTGTGGAGTTCTCCGGACAAGTATTTCGACTTGCCGAAGAGTTCTTCCAATGCGGCGCAGTATTTCCAGGCGCAAGATGGATATGCAATGGAGAAGCTTTTTGGTCACAGTTTGGTGCGTCAAAGCGCCCTCTGCTTCTTAACGAACAGATGTCCCAATGGGCCGAACTTCATAGGGTATCTGGCGTTGCCATGAAGGATGTCATAATCCGGCTATGGCCAACCGAGCCTGTGCCGAATAGCTATTTCAGTTTGGTGCAGAAGCTTGTCGATGCAGTGCCGTGAATCGATGCAGCGAAGCAATTGGCATGCATTGAAGGTGCACGGATGGCCCTTGCCCGAGTCAAGACATTCTGGGGGAAGATGAAGGCCATCGATGTCGCGATGAAGGGTCCACCCAAAGGCGAGGACCGTCCGAAACCAGAGCATTATTTTGAAGACGTCCGGGAGGCCACCCGTTTGATTGAGGGTCAATGCTCGAAAAACATAATGTTCGAGTGAGGTGTATAATGATTGTAAAAGACAATTTTATAGTTATTCTATTTATGTTTTGTGCGAAAATCTTGAATTCCTCCTGTGCGGCCGTTTTAATATAATGTGAAAGTTTTCCAGTCGTCGGCTTCAGCCCCCTTGTAGGAAGTATGGGGGTGTTCGGAAAAGCATTTAATCACTCTTTAACTAACGTCTTGGTCCAT
The DNA here is from genome assembly GCF_018294505.1 of Triticum aestivum. NCBI lineage: Eukaryota > Viridiplantae > Streptophyta > Magnoliopsida > Poales > Poaceae > Triticum > Triticum aestivum. The sequence goes on along the minus strand of NC_057801.1, from coordinate 418,677,181 downwards.
GAAGTAGGTGATATTGCGGCGAACTAGGAAATCGGACTATAAGGCATTAACACTTTCACTTAGCCATAGGAGTTTTATGGTGGGTGTCGGTGTCAAAACCGGCGGATCTCGGGTAGGGAGTCCCGAACTGTGCGTCTAGGCGGATGGTAACAGGAGACAAGGGACACGATGTTTTTACCCAGGTTCGAGGCCTCTCGATGGAGGTAAAACCCTACTCCTGCTTGATTGATATTGATGATATGGGTAGTACAAGAGTGGATCTACCACGAGATCAAGGAGGCTAAACCCTAGAAACTAGCCTATGGTATGATTGTTGTCATGGTTGTTCGTCCTACGGACTAAAACCCTCCGGTTTATATAGACACCGGAGAGGGCTAGGGTTACAGAGAGTCGGTTACAATGGTAGGAGATCTACATATCCGTATTGCCAAGCTTGCCTTCCACGCCAAGGATAGTCCCATCTGAACACGGGACGAAGTCTTCAATCTTCTATCTTCATAGTCTTGGAGTCCGGCTATCCGGACACCCCCTAGTCCAGGACTCCCTCAGTAGCCCCTGAACCAGGATTCAATGACGATGAGTCCGGCGCGCATATTGTCTTCGGCATTGCAAGGTGGGTTCTTCCTCCGAATAATTCGTAGAAGATTGTGAACACCAGGATAGTGTCCGGCTCTGTAAAATAAATTCCACATACCACCGTAGGGAGAATAATATGTACACAAGTTCAATCTGCTGACGTATTTTGTGGCGTGACGTCACACCACTACCAAGCCTCTACTTGAATCGTTTTTATTATACCACCTCAGCGCGTTTAGCGAAGTGGTTTCCTTGGAACGTCTTGTCGAAGCAGAGATTGTGTTCCCCTTATTCCGGGATTCCCATCAATACGGACGTGGGTAACCCAACCATGCCCGTTGCCACCTCCTCTATCGAAGGTGAGTCCCAAATGGTCACGGGGACGGCTCTTGGTATTCTCCCTCTTTATAATGAGACCAAGGCTCGTTTCTTTTCCTCAATCGAATCTGCCCCTCGCCCCGAGTTCCAACACCCAGAGCCCCAGATTCGAGCGCCTCGGACCTTCAACAATGTCCGGCCCCAACCTACAGAGCCGGTGGATGCCCTCCTCCGTCACGGAGGAGGACGTGCAAAAGCTAAGAGAAGCCAGGTACCTGACCTACGAGATTTCACATAGGTTGCCCACCAAAGGGCAAGTCATTCCTACTCCCGAGCCCGGCGAGAGCGTCGTGTTTGTGTCCCACCTCCGTCGGGGTTTAGGCTTCCCGATGGATCCTTTTGTGAGAGGGCTCATTGAGGGAGTCCTGGACTAGGGGGTGTCCGGACAGCCGGACTATCATCGTCCGCCGGACTCCAAGATTACGAAGATACAAGATTGAAGACTCCGTCCCGTGTCCGGATGGGACTTTCCTTGGCGTGGAAGGCAAGCTTGGCGATACGGATATGTAGATCTCCTACCATTGTAACCGACTCTGTGTAACCCTAGCCTTCTCCGGTGTCTATATAAACCGGAGGGCTTTAGTCCATAGGACATAACCTCCATTACAACATTCATACCATAGGCTAGCTTTTAGGGTTTAGCCTCCTTGATCTCGTGGTAGATCTACTCTTGTACTACCCATATCATCAATATTAATCAAGCAGGACGTAGGGTTTTACCTCCATCAAGAGGGCCCGAACCTGGGTAAAACATCGTGTCCCTCGTCTCCTGTTACCATCCACCTAGACGCACAGTTCGGGACCCCCTACCCGAGATCCGCCGGTTTTGACACCGACATTGGTGCTTTCATTGAGAGTTCCTCTGTGCCATCACCGATAGGCTCGATGGCTTGTCCAATCAACAACGCTGTCCAGGGTGAGACTTTTCTCCCCGGACAGATCTTCGTATTCGGCGGCTTCGCACTGCGGGCCAACTCACTTGGCCATCTGGAGCAGATCGAAAGTTACGCCCTTGGCCATCAGGTCAGGTTCGGAAGCCTAAACTTCACGGCCGACATCCGCGGGGACTTGATCCTCGAGGGACTCGAGCCTCAGCCGAGCGTGCCGCGCTATCACGATGGGCATGATTTAGCTCTGCCGCCGGACAGTGCCTTGGTGGCCGCACACGAATCCGCTCCGGCCCTCAGTCCAGAGCCGATCGCCCAGATCGAGGACCGGTGGCTCGACACCGCCTCGAGGGCTGCACCTTCCACGGCGATCGAGCCGAACACTAACCTTGTCCCTTACAAAGCTCGTGACTCCGAGGCGCCGGACTCCTTGCCGGACTCCGAACCTCCTGCGCCCCTGCCAATCGAATCTGATTGGGCGCCGACCGTGGAGTTCACAGCCGCGGACATCTTCCAACACTCGCCCTTTGGCGACATCCTAAATTCGCTAAAGCATCTCTCGCTATCCGGAGAGTCCTGACCGGATTATGGCCAGGAAGGTTGGGATGCGGACAACGAAGAAATTCGAAACCCACCCACCACCCACTTTGTAGCCACTGTCGACGACCTAACAGACATGCTAGACTATGACTCCGAAGACATCGATGGTATGGATGACGATGCCGGAGACGATCAAGAACCAGCGCCTGTAGGGCACTGGAACATCACCCCAACACATAACGTATATATGGTGGATACCCCAAAGGGAAGCGATGACGAGGAACAACGGGGCGCGGTAAAGGATAATCCCGCCGATAAACAACCAAAGCGGCGACGCAAGCGCCGCCCTAAGACCCGCCTCGACAAAAATAGCATTCCTAATGACCCAGCGTTAGAGCAGGGCAAACCAGTGGACGACGAAAATGCAACTAAGCAACTGTCCGAACAGGACGAATCGGATAATCAATCCAATCCCGGCGAAACCAACAGTCCGGACAACCTTACACCGTACATACCACCGGAACACAAAAACCTTCACGGAAGACTCGTCGCCACCGCAAGAAGCCTGAAGAAGGAAAAACAGAAGCTCAAAACAGCGGAAGACATACTCAAAGCGAGGTGGAGCAAAGTGCTCAAAACCGCGGACAAATACGGCAATGACCATCAATCGAAGAGCTATCCGAAGCGCAAACTGCTGCCAGAATTTGACGAGGAAGCCATAGAGCCCACACAGTCAAAAAACAAAGAGGCTGCCTGGCCGGATAGACGACCAGATGATAGGCCCAAATGTACAAGCGGCGCCGCACATAAGCCGACTCATGACCCCAGGAAGAAAGAAGGCCCAGCCAGGTCCATTTACGGGCCAAGAAAGAGGGCCCCGGGAAGCAGCACAACACGTCAAGTGTTCGAAGAACACGGCACACCCAAATACAGGGGCGCCGCACACCCACTATGTTTCACCAATGAGGTGCTGGATCATGAATTCCCAGCAGGGTTTAAACCCATAAACATAGAGGCTTACGACGGAACAACAGACCCCGGAGTCTGGATAGAGGATTACATACTACACATACATATGGCTAGAGGAGATGATCTCCACGCCATAAAATATCTACCCCTCAAGCTCAAAGGGCCAGCTCGGCACTGGCTCAAAAGCCTCCCAGAAAACACTGTGGGAAGCTGGGAAGAGCTTGAGGATGCGTTTAGAGCAAATTTTCAAGGGACTTATGTCCGCCCTCCAGATGCAGATGATCTAAGTCATATAACGCAACAGCCTGGAGAGTCAGCGCGCAAGTTCTGGAACAGGTTCCTTTCTAAAAAGAACCAAATAGTCGACTGTCCGGACGCTGAAGCCTTAGCAGCTTTTAAACACAACATCCGAGACGAATGGCTTGCCAGACACCTCGGCCAAGAGAAGCCGAGGACAATGTCTGCACTGACAAGCCTCATGACCCGCTTTTGCGCGGGGGAGGATAGCTGGCTAGCAAGATGCAGCACCAGCGACCCAAGTACATCCGAAAATAGAGATGGAAACGAAAAATCACGGCGCAGAAAGGATCAGTGCCGGAATAAAGAGAAAAGTCCAAAGAATACGGCGGTCACGCCGGATTCAGAAGCTCTTAAGGATAACAGTGATGAGCTATCCAACTTACACAAAATTTTGGGTCGGATATGTCAAATCCACAGTACCCCCGGAAGGCCTGCAAACCACACCGACCGAGATTGTTGGGTCTTCAAACAGTTCGGTCGACTAAATGCCGAACACAAGGGGCTCGACGCATCAAGCGAGGATGACGATAAACCCCACAGGCAGAGCACCGGAAAACAAAAGACTTTCCCACAAGAAGTCAAAGCAGTAAACTCACTTCAAGTGATAATACGGAAAAACAATGCGGCACCCGCTAAGATGGGTCCCGCACGGTCCACCCTAGCGGAACCTCGAGATTGGATGTCAAAACCAATCACTTTCGACCACCTGGATTACTCTATGAGTATTCGGAACACAGGCTGGACTGCTCTAATATTGGATCCTGTAATCGACGGACTACAATTTACACAAGTCCTGATGGACGGAAGCAGCGACTTAAACCTGCTATATCCAAACACAATCCGCAAGTTGGGGATAGACCTTACTAAAATTCGACATAGCCGCACTTCCTTTAAAGGAGTGATGCCAGGCCCTTACGCCAAGTGCATAGGCTCCTTATTACTAGAAGTTGTGTTCGGATCACCGAACAACTTCCGACACGAAAAACTAATCTTTCATGTCACCCCATTCAAAAGTGGCCATCAAGCTCTCTTGGGACGTGAAGCCTTTGTTCGCTTCAACGCCATACCACATTACGCGTCTCTTACACTTAAAATGCCCGGTCCACGTGGCATCATTTCATTGCGAGGGTCATGCAAAGACCCCGGACACGGCTAGACGAGTTCGGCACAAACAAGCTAGGGGCTCCCTAGCCACACGCCCCTTCACAAGGGGCTGAGCATATAAGCAACAACGAGCTAATATAGACTCCGCTTTACTTGTTAATATTTTTCACATACCTTTTTTCACACGATTTCCTTTCAAACTAAGTTCCTCTCTTTTTTACAGATGAACAATGTGCACACCCGTCCAGGATAACAGCACAACGGAGACACAGGCGTAGACGTGTAGTAGGGACCCGTTGCAAGATTCTTTTTAGATTAAGACCCTGCGTAAACCTTTTTTACTGTCTCTTGTTGCTATAACCTCCTGGTTTCTCATCATAACCAGAGTGGAGCCCGACGTTTTGGCATCGGCCGCGTCAGAGGACCCTGCCCGTACCTGGACACTAGGGGCTTAGGGCATTATTCTGCCCATTATCATAAAGACCGAACACCTTAGGGAGTGTTCGGCATCTCGAGTTAGGCCTTATATGCATCAGCTCCGAATCATGTCCTTGGTCAAATGTTGGGTTTGCCCGGCTCCTGTGTTTTGCTGCCTTACGTTCCGTATCATCGGCTAACACGGCACCAGGAGAACTACTGCGATTGTGCCCCAGTTCGGCTAGGCGAGCACCTCAATAGAGAAAGTCGAAAACTGACTGTCATGATACAGCGAGAGACTGGTGAACCACTTGATTGACAACCGGAATGTTTAGAATTCCCCCGCTTTGATGAAGGACCGTTTCCCGGTCAGGCACACATGCGCCCCGAATTCAGAGAAGCGCGGTGCCCCGAGGGGCTATATCGTAGCCCCACCCTCGAACTCCAATGGCTAAGTGAAAGTGATAAAGCATCATAGTCCGGATTGCCTCATTTGCTACGCTACCACCTCCTCAACAGGACCGAGACATCGGATTAAGTGTGAAAACACGCTATTTTTGCGAACACCCCCGCACCTTGTGCATGGGGGCTGAAGCCGAAGACTGCAATCTTTCAGGTTATACACATGTATACATAAGCGGCCGCAAAGGAGATATTTTAATACTTGGAAGGCACAAGTATAAAAAGCAATTACATAATAACCACTGTTTTACAAACGTTCATTTGAACGTGATATTTTTCGAGCACTGCGACTCTATTACACGAGCACCACGCATAACTTCCCCAAAATAGTGCTCGGCGGGTAACCGGCTTTCGTCCGAACCCTAGGTTGCTACAGCGGCGGTATCCATCTCTGTCCAATGTGTCTTCACACGGGCGAGGGCCATCCGCGCACCCTCTATGCAGGCCGACCGCTTCATTTCCTTGATATGTGGCACCGCCCCAAGAAATTGCTGCAATAAGCCAAAATAGCTCGTCGCCTTGGGCCTCTCTGGCCAGACATGCGCCACGATATCCGTCATGGCAAGTCCGGACAGCCTGTTCAGCTCAGCCCATTCGGCCAACCGATCGGTCAGCGGAAGTGAACGATCCGGACTATGGATTGAGACCAAAATAGCTCTTCCGTCTTATGATCCTTCTGGCCTCGGAAGTGCACAACGGCGTCCGCCGCACTCGCCGCTAAGTCCATATATCGATCCTCCGGACCCCACAGCTGGCCAAGCTGAACATACTCTGGATCCGTAAACCTGCGGCGTAGCAGAAAAGGCTTGCCCGCCACAATGTCTCCGGCCTGGCGCAGCTCCTCCTTCATAGCCCGCATTGCAGATCGGGCATCCTTGGCTTCGGCGGTGGCCTTCACCAGGTCTTCTCGCTCCGATAGGCGCTCCTTTTCAAGAGCCTCATTGTGGTCGGCAGCATCTTTCAATTTTACGGCCAATTTGGCCACCTCTTCCCTGCTTCGGCAATGTGCAGCCCTTTCGGCTTCTAACTCCTCGGCTGCCCTCGAGGCAGTCGCGTTGCTTCTTCTGGCCTGCTCCTTGGCTTGAGCAAGTTCTGCCCGAAGACTCTCCACAGCAGCAGCACCATCTGCGTCATGCATAAATATCATAAGAGGCGAACTTTAGCTCCCTTAATAGGTGACTGCGGAGAATTAATTTACCCTGCGACTCGTCAAGTCGCTTGTTGACTAGAGCGATGTCCGCATCCGCTACATCGAGTTGCCGCATTAATTCGGCAACTCCACCAGTCCGGCTAGCCCCCGGACTATCTGCCACCTGCATAGGAAAGGCGACTCTCAATACCTGCGATTTTGATCCTCGGCAGGCTGTCGCTTTCGACAACCTACCGAGTCTCAGGGGCTACTATCTACACAGGGCGCACTTTCATCAAAAAGGCGCGTCATTTTTACGTACCTCAAACCCCGCCAGCAAACTCCTGACGGCATTGTGCAATCCGCTTTCGGCGGACGAAATCCTTCCGATCACCATGCTCATCAATGCACGGTGATCTTCTGAGACGGATGCCCTCTCAAGCAGATCCTTCAGCTCCCCCGGCCGAACACTAGTTGGCGCCGAACTCTTCGGCTCTGCCGGGCTCGGGGATGCCCTCCGTGACGACACTTCAGGCTCGTCCGCCCTATCCGACGGCGCAGCAGACGGAGGCGTCTCGCTCTCCATCATCTCCGGACGGAGATCCCCCGAAGACGAACTCATCTGAGAAGGTTGCAGATCCGAACTACAAGGTAAAACTTTCGGTTATCCTCAGAAGCACAAATAGGGATGTTTTTCATTAATGAATTCCCCTTTTTTTACTCACGGCTCGCTAGAGGGCTGATCCTTGAGAGAAGACTGTGCGGCCGGGGCCTCCTCGGACGCAGGACCCTCCGGCGAAGATTTCTTACCCCGCTTAGGGGCTTTGGCCTCCGGGTCTTCGGAGGCGGTCCTCTTCTCCCCCTGGAGGGAGGATTCTTGATCCCCCCTTCTTTAAGCGCCCCCTTGGGCGGGGCGGTAGCTCCTCTGTTCTCCCCCTCGCCTTCTTCTGAAGGCGCAACCTCCAACATTCTGACCAGCACGTGCTCCAGTGCGGTCTCTGGGAGGGGTGCCGGACACCGTATCAGCTTCGCTTGCGCTATCCACTCCTGCTGAAGGATAACGGGTTAAACGGCGAATTGAAGAAAGGCGAACAAATGATACGTTCGAACACTAAAGCTACTTACTTGAGTATCCGGGCGATTGCAGCTTAGGCCGGCATCCTCGGTCAATTCCGGACATGCCACTTGTGGTCCGAAGAACAACTTGTACATCTCCACGGGTGTCGCACCCATGAAGTGTTGGAGAATTCATGGTCCCTCTAGATTGAACTCCCATAGCCGGAGAGGACGGCGTTTACAGGGCAGGAGACGCCTAATTAGCATAACCTGCACCACCACGACCAGATCGATCTCCCTCGTTTGGAGGTCTCGAATCCGGCCCTGCAATAGGGGCACGTCTTTCGACGGCCCCCAGTTGAGCCCTTGGTTGACCCACGACATCAACCGTTGTGGAGGTCCCGAGCGGAACGGAGGCGGCGGCTTCTGCCTGTTGCCCCTCGGAGCGGTGATATAGAACCACTCCTGCTGCCATAAGCCGAGCTCCTCTTGGAAGGAGCCCTCAGGCCACGGGGCATCGGCCCTCCTGCTTACGGCCACCCCGCCGCATTCGGCTTGGCGCCCCCCGACCATCTTCGGCTCCACATTGAAGGTTTTCAGCCACAGGCCAAAGTGGGGGGTGATGTGGAGGAAGGCTTCGCAGACAATGATGAATGCGGAGATATGGAGGATGGACTCCGGGGCCAAGTCATGGAATTCCAACCCGTAGTAGAACATAAGCCCTCTCACAAAAGGATCCGTCGGGAAGCCTAAACCCCGGCAGAGGTGGGATACAAAGACGACATACTCGCCGGGCTCGGGGGTGGGGATGGCCTGCCCTTCGGCAGGCAGCCTGTGCGAAATCTCGTAAGACAGGTACTTGGCCTCTCGCAGCTTTAGCACGTCCTCCTTCGTAATGGAGGAGGGCATCCACCGGCCCTGGAGGTCGGAGCCGGACATTGTTGAAGGTCCGAAGCGCTCGAATCTGGGGCTCTGAGTGTCTGGAACTTGGAGCAAGGAGAGGATTCGATGGAAGATTGAAGAAAAGAAACGAGCCTTGGTCCTATTATAAAGAGGGGGAATACCAAGAGCCGTCTCCATGACTGTTTGGGATTCGCCTTCGATAGAGGAGGCGTGGCGACGGGCGCGGTTGGGTTACCCACATTCGTATTGATGAGAATCCCGGAATAAGGGGAACACGATCTCTGCTTCGACAAGACGTGCCAAGGAAACCGCCTCGCTAAACGCGCTCAGGTGGTGCAGTAAAAAACGATTCAAGTAAAGGCTTGGTAGTGGTGTGACGTCACGCCGCAAAATATGTCAGCAGATTGAACTTGTGTACATTTTATTCTCTCTACGGTGGAATGTGGAATTTATTTTGCAGAGCCGGACACTATCCGGGTGTTCACAATCTTCTCTGGATTATTCAAGGGAGGAACCCGCATTGCAATGCCGAACATTATGCGCACCGGACTCATCGTCATTGAAGCCAGGTTCAGGGGCTACTGAGGGAGTCCTGGACTAGGGGGTGTCCGGACAGCCGGACTATCATCGTCCGCTGGACTCCAAGATTACGAAGATACAAGATTGAAGACTCCGTCCCATGTCCGGATGGGACTTTCCTTAGCGTGGAAGGCAAGCTTGGAGATACGGATATGTAGATCTCCTACCATTGTAACCGACTCTGTGTAACCCTAGCCTTCTCCGGTGTCTATATAAACCGGAGGGCTTTAGTCCATAGGACATAACCTCCATTACAACATTCATACCATAGGCTAGCTTTTAGGGTTTAGCCTCCTTGATCTCGTGGTAGATCTACTCTTGTACTACCCATATCATCAATATTAATCAAGCAGGACGTAGGGTTTTACCTCCATCAAGAGGGCCCGAACCTGGGTAAAACATCGTGTCCCTCGTCTCCTGTTACCATCCGCCTAGACGCACAGTTCGGGACCCCCTACCCGAGATCCACCGGTTTTGACACCGACACTCATGTTTTACTATGGGTTGGAATTCCACGACTTGGCTCCAGAGTCCATCATCCACATCTCATCATTCATTGTCGTCTGCGAAGCCTTCCTCTGCACTACCCCTCACTTCGGTTTGTGGCTCAAAACCTTCAACGTGGAGCCGAAGATGATCGAGGGGCGTCAAGCAGAGTGCGGCGGGGCGGTTGTAAGCAAGAGGGCCGATGCTCCATGGCCCAAGGGCTCTTTCCAGGAGGAGCTCGGCTTGTGGCAACGGGAGTGGTTCTATATTACCGCTCCCAGGGGCAGCAGGCAGAGGCCGCCGCCCATCTTTTGCTCGGGCCCTCCACAACGGCTGATGTCATGGGTCAACCAAGGGCTCAACTGGGGGCCGTCAAAGGACGTACCCCTATTGCAGGGCCGGATTCGAGACCTCCAAGAGAGGGAGATCAATCTGGTCGTAGTGATACAGGTTATGCTGATTCGGCGTCTTCTGCCCTGCAAACGTCGCCCCCTCCATCTGTGGGAATTCAATCCAGAGGTGCCACGAGCTCTCCAACACTTCATGGGCGCGACACACATGGAAATGTACAAATTGTTCTTCGGATCACAAGAAGTGTGTCCGGAATTGACCGAGGATGCCGCCCTAAGCTGCAATCGCCCGGATGCTCAAGGAAGTAGCCCTGTGTCCGGACATACCGTTTGTTTGGATATTCTTGGATTTGCCTTTTAACTAGCCGTCCTTTGAACAGGAGTGGATAGCGCAAGCCAAACTGATACGGTGTCCGGCCCCCCTCCCAGAGACCACGCCGGATCCGGTGTTGGTCAAAATGCTGGAGGTTGCGCCTCTAGAGGAGGGCGAAGGGGAAAACAGAGAAACTACTGCCTCTACTAAGGAGGCTTTGGAGAAAGAGGGGATCGAGAATCCCTCCCTTCATGGGGAGAAGAGGACCGCTTCCGAAGACCCGGAGGCTAAGGCCTCAAAGCGGGGGAAGAAATATTCCCCAAAGGGTCCTACACCGGGGGAGGCCCGGCCACACTATCTCCCCCAAGGAATCAGCCCTCCAACGAGCCGTAAGTAGAAAAAGGGGACTATTGTAACAAGGGACGTCCCTTTTTTTGCTTCTGAGGATAACCGAAGTTTTTACCTTGTAGTTCGGATCTCCGTCCTTCTCAGCTGAGCTCGTCTTCGGGGGACCTTCGTCCGGAGATGATGGAGAGCGAGGTGCCTCCATCTGCCGCACCGTCAGGTGGGGCGGACTACCCCGAGGTGTTGTCACGCAGGGCCAGAGAGTTCGGCACCAACTGGTGTATGGCCGGGGGAGCTGAAGGATCTACTTGAGAAGGCGTCTATCTCAGAAGATCACCGTACATTGATGAGTACGGTGATTGAAAGAATTTCATCCGCCGAGGGCGGGTTGCATGATGCCGTCAGAAGTTTGCTGGCGGGGTTTGAGGTACGTAAAAATGACATACCTTTTGACAGTTTTGCACATAAAGCGCGCCCTGTGTAGATAGTAGCCCCTCAGACTCGGTATGTTGTCGAAAGCAACAGCGTGCCGAGGATCATAATCTCAGGTATTAATTCTCGCCTTTCCTACACAGGTGGCGGATAGTCCGGTGGCCAGCCGGACTGATGGAGTTGCTGAACTAAAGCGGCAACTCGACGTTGCGGATGCGGACATCACGCTAGTCAATAAGCGACTTGACGAGTCACAAGGTAGGTTGTTTCTCCGTGGTCACCTAGTAAGGGAGCTGAGGCCCACTCCTTACAACATGTGTGCTTAATGCAGATGGTACCGCTGCTGTGGAGGACCTTCGGGCAGAGCTTGCTCGAGCTAAGGAGCAAGCCAGAAGGAGTGATGCGGCTGCCTCAAAGGCAGCCGAAGAGCTAGAAGCCGAAAGGGCTGCTCACTGCCGAAGCAGGGAGGAGGTGGCCGGAATGGCCGTGAAGGTGAAGGATGTTACCGACCGCTATGAGGTTCTTGAAAAGGAACGCCGAGCGGAGCAAGAAGACCTGCAGAAGGCCACCGCCGATGCCAAGGATGCCCGTTATGCAATGAGGGCTATAAAGGAGGAGCTGCGTGAGGCCGGAGATATTGCGGCTGGCAAGCCCTTTCTGCTGCGCAGGAAGTTCATAGATCCGAAGTATGCTCAGCTTGGCCAGCTGTGGGGTCTGGAGGATCCTTATATGGATTTAGCGGTGAGTGCGGCAGATGCTGTTATGCATTTCTGAAGTCAAAAGGATCACGAGATGGAAGAGCTTTTTTGGTCTCAATTCCACAGTCCGGAGCGTTCACTTCCGCTGACCGATCGGTTGGCTGAGTGGGCTGAGCTGAATAGATTATCCGGACTTGCCATGACGGATGTAGTGGCTCATATCTGGCCCGATAGGCCCAAGCCGAAGAGTTATTTTGGCTTATTGCAGCAATTCCTTGGGGCGGTGCCGCATATCAAGGCAATGAAGCGGTCGGCCTGCATAGAGGGTGCACAGATGGCCCTCGCCCGTGTGAAGACATACTGGACGGAGATGGATGCCACCGATGTTGCAACCCGGCGTTCGGACGAGAGCCGGTTACCCGCCGAGCACTATTTTGGGGAAGTTCTGCGGGGTGCTCGTGTAATAGAGTCGCAGTGCTCAAAAAATGTCATGTTCAAATGATCTTTATGATATGTAAAACGATATTCATAATATAAGTGATTTTTATACTTGTGCGTTCAAGTATTGAAATATCTCCTGTGCGGCCGTTAATGTATACTTCTGTATAACCTGAAAGATGGCAGTCTTCGGCTTCAGCCCCCACGCACATGGTGCGGGGGTGTTTGCAAAATAGCGCATTTTCACACTTAATCCAACATCTTGGTCCTGTGAAGGAGGTGGTAGCATAGCAAACGAGGCAACCGGACTATGATGCTTTATCACTTTCACTTAGCCATAGGAGTTCGAAGGTGGGGCTATTAGGGGCACCACGCTCTCCGAATTCGGGGCGCGTATGTGCCTGACCGGGAAACGGTCCTTCGTCAAAGCGGAGGAATTCTAAACATTCCGATAGTCGATTGAGTGGTTGACCAGTCTCTCCCTGTATCATGACAGTCAGTTTTCGGCTTTCTCTACGGAGGTGCTCGCCCGGCCGAACTGGGGCACAATCGCAGTAGTTCTCCTGGTGCCGCGTTAGCCGATGGTACGGAACTTAAGGCTGCAAAACACAGGAGCCGGGCAAACCCAACATTTGACCAAAGACATGATTCGGAGCTGATGCATATAAGGCCTAACTCGAGACGCCGAACACTCCCTAAGGTATTCGGTCTTTATGATAACGGGCAGAACAATGCCCTAAGCCCCTAGTGTCCAAGTACAAGCGAAAATTTCTGACGCGGCCGATGCCAAAACGCCAGCCTCCTTGTCGGTTATGGTGAAAAACCGGGGGATGTGAATCAACAAGAGACAGTGAGAAAGGTTTACGCAGGGTCTTAATCTGAAAAGAATCCTTGCCACGGGTCCCTGCTGCAGGTCTGCGCCTGTGTCTCCGTTGTGTCGTATCCTAGACGGGTGTACACGCTGTTCATCTGTAAAAGAGAGGAACTTAGCTTGAAAATAAATCGTGCAAAAAATGTATTGTGGGGACCCCGACCCATAAGTCGTGATCACCGAATGCACGTGTACAGTGATCCCAGAGATCAATGCTCACTAAACACACAGAAGCTGAATAACAAGAGTCTTACATCCATACATACCGTTTTACACAAGTAGGACAATTATGGTCAAGTCTTGAGTGTATCATCGCAGCGGAAAATCTTCAATAACAACTTGGACCCATGCCATCTGCCTTAACCCTACAGGCATTCTGACTGGGAAGCGTCCTAGCTCGCATGTTCGTCACCGATGTATTCCTCATCATAACCTGTTCTTTCATGCCTGGCCAATAAAATAACACTGCGGGAGAAGAGGCCACGTCGAAGGCGTACTAGATCGAGGCGTCTTCTCCGCGGGGAGGCGGTTTCGAGGGATCCCGCCTCCACTTAAATGCCGGGACCCGCCGGCTGAGTCGCTGACCCGTGGGGCCTACCCGCAGGGTCGTCTCCTTCCTCCCGCGCCCGCGACAGAGGGGATCGAGGCCGCGGGTGAGCGCCGGCCGGCGCTTGCCCCCGGCAGCACAGGCCACCCCCGGCCTAGCTCCGGCCACCGGAGGGGTCGCCGGGGAGAGGCGCATCAGGAGGAGCCCTTGGAGACAGCAGGGGATGGTCGGGGCGCATCCGGCAATGGCAGAGGCGGGCAGAAGCCCGGACGATGAAGTGCAGGGAGCGCGGCGCCCCGGAAGCCTAGGAGACAGGGGGAGAAGGATCGCCGGACCTTGGCGGTTCTTCTGGTGTGGAGAGGAGGAGGGTAGAAGCCTGCCCTTACCCGAACCAGAGTGGAGGCCAGCGGCGGCATTCCGGCCATGGGGGGTGCTGGAGGGCATGAGAGGGAGGGGCAGGCTGTCCACGAGGATGCTCAGGAGGGAGGGAGGGCCGAAGGAGCAGAGAGAGGGCTCGGGGAGGCCTTAAATAGGAGGGGGCGAGGTGCACCGTGGCTCGGGCGCCGGCGAGCTCCTAGCCGTTGCTGGAGGCCACGGGGGCACGCGTGGGCGTGTCTGGGGCGTTCGTGCGGTTGGTCTAGGGCGAGAGGATGGGAGAGAAGGAGCGGGGGAGTGTCAGGGCGTCGCGCGTGTGAGCTCGTCCATTGGAGCTCTCGGGCGGCCGGCGCGCGTGCGAAAGGAGGCTGCAGGAGGGAGGAGGAGGAGGGGGACAGGGGCGTGGCGTGTTGCGGACGCCGAGGCGCGTCGACTGGTGCGCTTGGGCGGCCCGAGGTGGACGGGAGTGCGGCGGCAGGGCTCGGCCGCTACTGTAGCACGCTCCAGAGCAGGCTTTTGGCCGGCATGAGCGCGTTTTGCGCGCTCTGCCATGTCCACTTGCGTCTGGAGTGTGCTGGGTGATGGGCTAAAGCCTGGGGAGAGCCTTGGATGCTCTGGAATGCCAGTAGGAGAGGAGAGAGGTTGATGGAGAGAGAGAAAGAGGTTGTCCAGAGAGAGAAAGTGAGGGTTTCTCCACCAAATAATTGAGCTGAAATGCAGCCATTTTACTGGAGGCAAAGGAGGTCTAGGAGGGGCTGTGGTAAAAAGATAGGGTCGTGGAGATTAGTGGAAGTGGTTAAAAGGGTGGTTTAGGAAATTTGGCAGAAGGTGTTTGTTGCTTGTTTGGGCAAGGAAAAGGATTCCATTTGGCATGAGAATTAACAGGATCAAGTGTCATATATAAATGGGGTTGATCACCAAGTTGGAGCTCATTTGGAGGAAGTTGCCAATGTAACTTTGGCAAACCATAGAAATGAACAGAAATGGGTTTTCCAAGATTCAGTCATGAAAATCAATTCTCCTTGATGCGCCACTTGGTGTAGTGGCCTCATTTGGTCATGTGACCATTCTCACAAAAGTTGGAATCAAGGAGAGGAAGTTGGTAATGTAGAGTTGTTCAAATTTGAATCTGGCCAGAGAGGGTTTTGGGGTACTTTGGTGAAGATAAAATTCTCTCCAACTTGTGCCATTTGGTCTAGATGCATTATTACACCATTTGAGATTGTGCACCAAGTTTGAGACCATTTGGACATGTTTGACAGTGCAAAGTTGTTCAAACTTGAAAAAGGACAGAAGTGGTTTTGAGGGGATTTGATGATGTTATCTTGTTCTCCAAGACATGAGACTTGGCAAGATCACCAAATATGTCATATGTGACATGATAGAATTTCTTGGAATTTTTGGAGAATATTTCCTTTGTAAATATTTCAAAAGCTTGAAATATCCAGAAAGGGTTTTTGAGGTATTTGACCAATATTTTGAACTTGACCATGTGTTGAAACTCTTATATATGGACAATATATGTTCTATGAGTTTCCCTAAATTTTGTCAAATATTTTTGAAGCAATAAAACAATTTTTCCCTATTAAAGACCATTTCTGGCCTTAAGAAAAAGCTTTTAAATAAAATAGGAAAATAACTTTTAAAATTATATTTTTGTGGTTTCTGGGTATCCTATATCTAATAGGAGTCAAATATATTTTTGGAAAGATTTTTACTGCCCTTAATTAAGTACTTGTAGTGCAAATCTCAATTCAGGGGGTTTTGAAAAACTAAATTTTGAAAATACTATTTGGCCAAATTATTTTTGCAAGAAATTATTTTTATGTCCTATACACATGTCATCATCATTGGTTCAAGAGTTTGGGGCAAGGAGATGAAGTATAGGAGTTGGAGGATTTATTTGATTTTTAGAGCACATGCAAACAACCGTCATCCATTCAATCAAAGCAAAGACAAAACACTGAAAAGTTTTTGTCAAACCACATTTTAGCGTTATTTATTGACTTAAGTGTTGTGCCAAGAAAATCAGGGTGTGACATGTATTGAAAACAAAGTATGAATGAATGAATAAAGTTGAGCTTTTATTGGCTCTTTATTGTTCATACGCACAGCCCCTTGTGAAGGGGTATGCGGCTAGGGAGCCCCTAGTTTATTTATGCCGGACTCGCCTAGCCGTGTCCGGGGTCTTGAACGACCTTTTAATGAGATGATGCCGTGTGGACCAGGCATTTTAAGTGTAAGACACGCGTAGTGCGGTATTGCGTTAAAGCGGGCGAAAGCTTCATGTCCCAATAGTGCTTGATGGCTACTTTTGAATGGGGCGACATGGAAGATTAGCTTTTCGCGACGGAAGTTGTCGGGTGATCCGAACACAACTTCTAGTAGTAAGGAGCCCGTTCACTTGGTGTAAGGGCCTGGCGTCACTCCTTTGAAGTAAGTGCGGCTATGGAGAATTTTAGTAGGGTCTATCCCCAACTTGTGGATTGTGTCCGGATATAGCAGGTTTAAATCGCTGCCGCCATCCATTAGGACTTGTGTAAATTGTAGTCCGTCGATTATAGGATCCAATATCAGAGTAGTCCATCCTGCGTTTCGAATGCTTCTGGAATAATCCAGGTGGTCGAAAGTAATTGGTTTTGACATCCAATCTCGGGATTCCGCTGGGGTGGACCGTGCGACGCGTACTTTAGCGGGTGCCGCACTATTGTTCCGTGTTGTCACATGGAGTGAGTTTACTGTTTTGAGTTCTTGCGGGAAAGTCTTTTGTCTTTCGGTGCTCTGCTGGTGGGGTTCGTCATCGTCCTCGATTGGCGTGTCGAGCCCCTTGTGTTCGGCGTTGAGTCGGCCGGACTGCTTGAAGACCCAACAATTTCGGTGGGTGTGGTTTGCAGGCTTCCCGAGGGTACTGTGGATTTGACATATCTGATCCAAGATTTTGTTGAGGTTGGATAGCTCGTCACTGTTGTCCTTAAGAGGCAGTGTTTTGTTGTTCGGCCGCGAGCTTTTGAATCCAGCGTTGACCGCCGTGTTCTTTGGGCCATTTTCTTTATTTCGGCGCTGATCCTTTCTGCGCCGTGATTTCCCATTTCCATCTCTGATCTCGGATGTACTTGGGTCATTGGTGTTGCATCTTGCCAGCCAGCTATCTTCCCCCGCGCAAAAGCGGGTCATGAGGCTCGTTAGCGCGGCCATTGTTCTTGGCTTTTCCTGGCCGAGGTGTCTGGCGAGCCATTCGTCTCGGACGTTATGTTTAAAAGCTGCTAAGGCTTCGGTGTCCGGACAGTCGACTATTTGGTTCTTTTTGGTGAGGAACCTGTTCTAGAATTTGCGCGCTGACTCTCCGGGCTGTTGAGTTATGTGACTTAAATCGTCTGCATCCGGAGGGCAGACATAAGTCCCCTGAAAATTTGCTCTAAATGCGTCCTCGAGCTCTTCCCAACTTCCAATGGTATTTTCTGGGAGGCTTTTGAGCCAATGCCGAGCTGGCCCTTTGAGCTTGAGGGGTAGATATTTTATGGCGTGGAGATCGTCTCCTCTAGCCATGTGTATGTGTAGGATGTAATCCTCAATCCAGACTCCGGGGTCTGTTGTTCCGTCGTATGCCTCTATGTTTACGGGCTTGAATCCCGCTGGAAATTCATGATCCAGCACCTCATCGGTGAAACATAGTGGGTGTGCGGCGCCCCTGTATTTAGGTGTGCCGTTATCTTCGAACCCTCGGCATGTTGTGTTGCTTCCTGGGGCCCTCTTCTTTGGCCCATAAATGGACTTGACCAGGCCATCCTTTTTGCGAGGATCCTCACGTGTGTCATGTGCCGGCTTGTATGCGGCTCCGCTTGCCGCTCTTGGCCTGTCATCTGGTTGTCTATCCGGCTAGGCAGCCTCTTTGCTTTTTGATTGTGGGGGCTCTACGGCCTCCTCGTCGAATTCAAGCAGCAACTTGCGCTTCGGGTAGCTCTTTGCTTGGTGGCTATTGCCGTATTTGTCCGCGGTCTTGAGTACTTTGCTCCACCTCATTCTGAGTATATCTTCCGCTGTTTTGAGCTTCCGTTTCTCCTTCTTCAAGCTTCTTGCAGTGGCGACAAGCCTTTTGTGAAGGTTCTTATGCTCCGGTGGTGTGTCCGGCGTGAGCTCGTCAGGACTGTTGTTTCCGCCGAGGATGGGTTGATTGTCCGACTCATCCTGTTCGGATGGTTTCTTGGTTGCATGTTCGTCGTCCACTGGTTTGCCCTGCTCTATGGCTGGGTCATTATGGGTGTTGTTGTTATCGAGGCGGGACTTGGGGCGGCGCTTGCGTCGCCATTTTGGTTGTTTTTCGGGGGAATTATCCTTCGTCGTGTCCCGTTGTTCCTCGTTATCGCTCCCTTTCTGGGTGTCCACCATATATATATATATATATATATATATATATCATGAGTTGAGGTGGCTTTCCAGTGCCTGGTAGGCACTGGTTCTTGGTCGTCTCCGGCATCGTCGTCCATACCGTCGATGTCTTCGCAGTCGTAGTCTAGCATGTCGGTTAGATCTTCGACAGTGGCTACAAAGTGGGTGGTGGGTGGGCTTTGAATTTCTTCGTCGTCCGCATCCCAACCGTCCTGACCGCAGTCCAACCAAGGCTCTCCTGATGACGAGAGATACTTCAGCGAATTCAGGATGTCGCCAAAGGGTGAGTGTTGAAAGATGTCCGCGGCGGTGAACTCCATGATCGGCGCCCAATCGGATTCGATTGGTAGGGGCGCAGGAGGTTCGGAGTCTGGCGAGGAGTCCGGCACCTCGGAGTCACGAGCTTTACAAGGGACAAGGTCAGTATTCGGCTCCATAGACGCAGAAGTTGCAGCCTCCAAGGCGGTGTCTAGCCACCCGTCCTCGATCTGCGCGGTCGGCTCCGGATTAAGGGTCGGAGCGGACTCATGTGCGGCCTCCAGGGCACTGTCCGGCAGCAGAGCTAAATCATGCCCATCGTGACAGTGCGGCGCGCTCAGCTGTGGCTCGAATCCGTCGAAGATCAAGTCTCCGCGGATGTCAGCCGTGAAGTTTAGGCTTCCAAATCTGACCTGATGGCCAGGGGTGTAGCTTTCGATCTAGTCCAGATGACCAAGCAAATTGGCCCGCAGTGCAAAGCCGCCGAACATGAAGATCTGTCCAGGGAGAAAAGTCTCACCCTGGACTGCGTTGTTGTTGATGATTGAAGGAGCCATCAAGCTTATCGGTGACGACATTGAGGAACTCTCAATGAAAGCACCAATGTCGGTGTCAAAACCGGCGGATCTCGGGTAGGGGGTCCCGAACTGTGCGTCTAGGCGGGTGGTAACAGGAGACACGGGACACGATGTTTTTACCCAGGTTCGGGCCCTCTTGATGGAGGTAAAACCCTACTCCTGCTTGATTGATATTGATGATATGGGTAGTACAAGAGTGGATCTACCACGAGATCAAGGAGGCTAAACCCTAGAAGCTAGCCTATGGTATGATTGTTGTAATGGTTGTTCATCCTACGGACTAAAACCCTCCGGTTTATATAGACACCGGAGAGGGCTAGGGTTACACAGAGTCGGTTACAATGGTAGGAGATCTACATATCCGTATTGCCAAGCTTGCCTTCCACGCCCAGGAAAGTCCCATCCGGACATGGGACGAAGTCTTCAATCTTCTATCTTCATAGTCTTGGAGTCCGGCCGATGATGATAGTCCGGCTATCCGGACACCCCCTAGTCCAGGACTCCCTCAGTGGGGTTACGACATAGACCCTGGTATGTATGCGGCATATCATGCCTTACATATCTGATCTGAAAAAGATCCCTCGTGTTACACAGAGAATCGCTAAGGATTCCAATAAGTCGTCAAGTGGTTGACCAGCTCTCGCTGCATCATGACAATCAGTTTTCGGCTTTCTCTGCTGAGGTGCTCATCCGGTTTAGGCCAGGGCACAATCGCAGTAGTTCTCCCTTTACTACCCTAGCCAATAGAGCGAAACGTAGGGTAGCAAGCACAGGAGCTGGGCAACCCAACTATTGACCCAAGACAATGATTCGGAGCTGATGCATATAAGGCCAAACTTGTGACGCCGAAGTACGCTTTAGAGCTGTTCGGACTTTTACTGGCAACTCATCCGTTCCCATGCCGAGCCTCTGGCAGGGTGTGCCAAGGTTCATTTGCAAAGCAGCCGTTGAGGTCGTACTTATTGTTTGAAAGAGTATGAGAGGTCGGTTCGGGTGAGGCTTACTGAGAACGGAGCGATGTGCCAATGATAAATTTATGTATGCATATATAGAAAAATAAACCACAGACCCGCCTATTTGACATGCTCGTGGTCGGGATCAGAGGAAAAAGGGCATAGTACAGGCTCAAAATAAAGAGTGCGGTCTACAATAAGTAATTTTGGACCTCCTGTCACATGTCTGCATCGCCCATCCTCGGGGAGGTTAATCCTTAATGGAGGTAGCCCCTTGGGTGAGTATACGGATCCGAACTCCGATAGAATTCATTGTGGATGCTTTCCAGTTGGTCACCTGTTCTTTAAGGATGATACAGGAAAAATGAGAAAAACCAATAAAAAACATTACGGGAATGCTTGTAGGGTTGTCCGTATTGTTCTTCCGTTGATGCCCATGGTATCTTGAGTGCATAGTGATGTGCGCGTGGTGCAAACTTTGCCAGTACAGTAGGTGGGTGGCGGAAGCAAACTGCTATTTGCGTTCCGGGAGTGGTCGA
>NC_057801.1:418298362-418356075 GCF_018294505.1 Triticum aestivum | reverse complement strand
TGTTATGCCAACAACACATGAGAGGAGTACGCGCGCCCAATATTATTGTGGGCAAACCGTTAACGTTCCCCAGCTGGGCGATGTGGTAATAACGAAGGAGCATATAATGCATGCTGAAATTCTCAAGATCTCTGTTGGACAACTCCTCAAAATCGAGCCCATGTCTTCGCTTAGAGAGGAGGAAATAAAACAGAAATATGTCCAGGGACAACCTTTGGTCGAGCCAGACAAGGTCAAGAACCTCCCAACGAGAATGTATGAATTACATCAATGGTACATGAACATTACCAAGATTTCCAATCGAGAGTCCCTCATGGTGAATGTCAAGGAGGAGCATTACTTCCATGAGAAAGCTCTGTCCGTTGAGTATTCAGAACTATTTCAGTTATACAATCAAGACTCACTCGACAAATCTATCGTCAGTTGCTATTCTCTGTAAGTGATTTCTTTCTGTAATTTAAGTCTCAAGCTAGCTGTAGTGATCATTTTGATCAATCATTACATGTAATTATCCTTACTATATATTATTTTCTGTGGTATTATATGCAGGATGAAGATGTATGAAATGAAAAAATCTAGACGCTATGGTATTGGGTTCATTGACCCAAATACCATTAATGAGTACACATGGAATCTTCCAACTTATCGAGATAGTTTAGAGGAAAGCATGCTGGAGTTCTTCAAGCGCCTCAATACCAATGAAGATATACTACTTCCTTACAACTTCCTGTGAGTCACACTGTCTTGTACTACAAATTTTGTTTTTGCTTACTAGCTAGCTAGATGTTAATAATTAAGTGTATAGGGTTTACGGTAGTTGATTAGTGTTATGCACATG
Source organism: Triticum aestivum (assembly GCF_018294505.1). Lineage (NCBI taxonomy): Eukaryota > Viridiplantae > Streptophyta > Magnoliopsida > Poales > Poaceae > Triticum > Triticum aestivum. The sequence goes on along the minus strand of NC_057801.1, from coordinate 418,355,237 downwards.
CCCGCTTAATTAAGACATCCAAACGTGTGCGCATGCAGTTTCCACTAGATCTTGTTAGACATTAAAGTTGACAAAGGAACAGTTGAAGTACTGGAATCACTACTGAAAGAAGAAAAAGACTACACCATCATGAAGGGGATAGTCAACAGGTAATTTCAATCATTATTAACTATATCTCGGCCTATTTAGTTCGTCATTTCCTGATATGAACTATTTAATAACCCCTTTATCATTTTTCTTTGCCAGTGGGCAGGGCTTGGGCAAAGTTCATCAAGGTGACTCCAGGCAAATGGGCAAAAAAGTTGTTTTGGTATCGACCAAAGGTAAGTAATTAAGTAGTACTAGCTAGCTAGCTAGCTACCATCTCTTTAATTCTTGTTTCAATACCATTAATTAATTATCATGCTTGATTAATCATTATCTGATTCAATTCCATTCTCGTAAAGGCCCTGAAGCAGGCACAGGGGAATGATCTGTGTGCATTCTACGTTTGCGAGAACATTCGCATGATGGCATCTGGAAGGAGCAGATCTCAAAGACAGGACTGGGTACGTTTGTCAGAACACTATTCACACCATTATCGATATCTAGTCACACAACCAATACACATGCATATTGATCTCCTTCTTAACAGTTCAGAGAGGTGTGGGAGCAGCTCCTACCGGCGGAGTGCATACTAGCACTTCAAGAGGAAATAGCGGGATTTTTTGCTTGACCAGGTCATAGATCCCAAAGGAGAATACTATTACCCGCTACCGCCCCCATGAACCACTTGTCATCGTGCTCCAAAGGCACCAAGGCAACATGTAGGAGAAATTGAATATGTATATACATGTGTATGTGTGAATAATTATGGTGTTGGTTGTGAGACATTCGATGATATATATTTATATATATATATGTGGTTCTACGTATGAGAAAATCTATTTATATATATGCATAACGTGTACAATTTGTAGTATCGTAAAATACCAGCAAACAAAAAAGAATTAAATGGAAAACACAAAATTAATGGAAAATAAAACCAACCCCCCCCCCCAAACATTTAGTACCGGTTGGTGTTACCAACTGGTACTAATTGTCTACCAGCACCCGAGCCTGGCCCGTGCCACGTGGTGGCACTTTAGCGTCGGTTCATGCCGAACCGGTAGTAAAGGGGGGGCCTTTAGTCTCCATTCTTTAGAGCCGTATCATCAATTGTCAGGACCCCGACTCGATGTCACATCGATCTAGCTGGTAACACCTCATATCACTTTGCGGCCTCACGCATGGTATCCCCACGGGTGTCGTCTTACCTTTTCCCGGGACCGTTTGCGCCTTTTGGCTCACGTATATGATAGTGTCGCTAGCATCCATATGATAAAGAGCCCGGGCTGACATGACTAGTCGTAAACCCAAAGTGGCACAGACTTACAGGGACAGGCATCCATGACCCAGCTTCGAACATGTCGGTCATCAGCAAGTGGGTCCGGGCTGTAGCACTGGGCTAGCAGGACTCCGGTAAACCGGGCTGTAGCGGGCTAATAGGACTCCGGTACTCAAAGCGTGACATTTCCCCGAAGGGACAGACACAGGAACGAAGAAGGACACATGCCGGCCAGCCTAAGTGTTCCAGAGCAGTAGCAAGCTACCATGGCTCAGCGGTAACACTAGGAGACATTTCCCGGTAAGAGAGGCTACTAAAGATAAACAACTAGATAGTCAGATCCCACACATACCAAGCATTTCAATCATACACACAATATGCTCGATATGTGCAAATACAACGAAGCATCACAACATGACTCTATGACACGAGTACTTTATTTAAGGCTCAGTGAGCCATACATAACATACACAAAGGTACGGGTCTCACGACCCCACATACAAGTCATACAGTCATACAAACCAGCAGCGGAAGTAACTTGTCTGAGTACAGACAACTAGTAAAATAAAAGAGGCTTGGAAAGCCTAGCTATACTACATGGTCCTTCACAAGCTCAGGGTCACCACCTGGGTCTTTAGCCTACTCGTTGATGTCAACGTCTACATAGAACCCATCAGAAAGGGTTGCAGCGTCTTCTGTAAAAATGTAGATTATAGCAACATGAGTACAAAGGTACTCAGCAAGACTTACATCAGATCCTACATACATGCATAGTATCAAGAAGGGTTGGTGGAGTTATTGCAGCAAGCCAGCTTTGACTCTTGGCTAGGCTATTCTACGATACTCCAACTGAAATGGTTTTGCGCACACGAGTCCACTACTCACCACTTCAATACACTACCGAGGATCCACCTCCGTCTTCCTACGGAAGAGCCATCCTCGGCACTCACACTTATCTTGAGGCTTTTAGTAGTTTCCATTTACTTGTCTATGAACTGTATAGGCAACCAAGTAGTCCTTTACCGCGGACGCGGCTATTCGAATAGATCATGTTAACCCTGTAGGGGGTACTTCTTCATACACGCTCTCACCACTTACCGTCGTTTACACGACATGTACTCGGCAACCTTCAAGCGGAAGCCCAACGTGGGTGTCGGCCACGACCTACCTAATCACCTAAGCCTCCAGTCCAGGTTTATCGCCTATTCAGGTTCCATCCGCAGGGAGTCCGGCCGAGGTTTCCCATACGGCCCCGAACGATGTGAACAGGGTTCCCGAGATACCTAACGGGTATTCGGTACACCCGGCCACGTACCTACCGCATCACAGCCCACCCCTACGGTCAGCGCTGTCCACGACCTCCAGTAGGCTACAAACACCAGAAACTACTTGCAACTCCTGGACGGAGAACTAGGGTGAATAAGAAGCCGAGAGGGTCCATTGGTTTCGGGCCCAATGCATGGTAGTAGCTGATTCTTAAATCACACATACAGATCTCAGTGCTTAAGGTCGACTTCAATGAAACAACCCACCATGTACTCCTACATGGCCTCTCATCGATACCTTTACCAAATCGTGTTCACCACACCACTCTCATTACCAACATAATCATTCCACTCCAGCCCATCACCCCGATGAACCAGACCTGACACGACTCTAAGCATAGCAGGCATAGCAAGGTAGGAACAACACATACATATGGCTCAATCAACTCCTACACATGCTAGTGGGTTTCATCTAGTTACTGTGGCAATGACAGGTCATGCAGAGGAAATGGGTTCAACTACCGTAGCACACAACAGTTTGAATCGCGTTGTCTTAATGCAGTAAAAGAGAGCAGGAGCGAGAACATGGGATTGTATCGATATGATCAAATGGTTGGTTGCTTGCCTGATGGTTCGATGCACGGATACGGTTCTTCGTTAGGGTAATCACGGTACTCCTCGGGGACAGATCCTGTCGCAAAGGACATCGATACCCAAGCATCACCAAACAATGTGCAACAATATGATGCATGCATGAAATATGGCAATATGAGTGTGTTGGGCTAATGCAACTAAAACCAGAAGTGTTTGAACAAATTTGAATCAAGGATTCAAATTTCAATTTCAAATATGGCCTTTTAAAGTGCCTTTTCTTGTTCTGCTTAAAACATCAATTTAACTTGTTTGATCATGCATGAAAATAGTACAGATGGATAGATTGGATTTTTCTGATCATTTTTCATATATAATTTGTCCAATTTGGAGTTACAGAATAAAAGTTATGAATTTTTGAAGTTTAATTAATATTCTGGAATTTCCTGATTTAAATTAAATCCAGAAATATAATTATTGCGCCAGCATGACGTCAGCATGACGTCAGTGGTCAACTGTGGCTGGCTGAGGTCAAACCTGACGTGTGGGGCCCACACGTCAGTGACAGGGGGGGTTAAACAGGATTAAATTAATCCTAATTAGGGTTAGTGGCGCTGGGGCCCACTGTCAGTGTCAGGGGGGGTTGACTAACAGTAGTTAGCGCTAACCTAACCACCTGGCCGACAGGGCCCACGCGTCAGTGACCCTGGGGGGTCAAACCCCAGGTCGGACAAGTCAAATCCCACCGGCGACATGACGCCGGCGAGGTCCGAGACGGCGGCGAGAGTGCTTTTTGCCATTCCGGCAACCAAATGGACGGCGGAAGGCATCTACGTGTTGCTGAGGTTGAGCCGCGACTATTGGTGGTGGTGGTTGGGCTTGGGGTGGCCGGAGTTGACGGCGGCGAGCTCGGCTGCGGCGGCCGGAGTTCGGGTGCGGTCGGGATCAGTGTTGCAGGGGGTTTGGGGAGGCGTTGGTGCGTGCTGCGTGCTCCTGGTGAGGTGGGGAGCATGATGGTGTGCTCGGTTGGGCGCTATGGCGACCGTGGCCACGACGGCGACATCGCCGGCGGCGTGGAGCTCTCGGCCAAGGTGGGGCTAGGGCCTAGAGGTCGGGAGAGACCAGGGAAGAAGGGGGAAACAATCCGGGGGCTCACCGCGGAGCTGCAGGGATGGTTAGCGGGCTCGGGGACGCGCTGGTGACGGTGAATTCGACGGCGACGACGGTCGGAGCCCGAAGAGGGGAACGGCGACGTGGCGGCGATGCAGGGCTTCCGGGGAGCTGTGGAGCGGTGGGGAGGAAGAGGGAGTCGAGGCGGAGCTCCTGAGCTAGTCGGGGGAGCGAGGGGTGGTCGGAGGCGGTGGCTATGGCGAACGGCGGCGACGGTCGTGCTCGGCCGTGAGAGAGAGAGAGAGAGGGAGCAGCACGGGAGAGAGAGAGGGATAAGGCCAGGGGATCGGGGCGGCACCGAGAAGAAACGCCGCGGCGTCGCGCTGGCGAGGGAGGCAGGCAGACGGGCTGGTGGCGTGGCGCTCCGGCCGTGCGCGCGCGCCAGCCACACGCCTGGCCGACTGGCGCCAGGAGGACGACGGCGGTGGTGGGCTGGGCTGGCTTGCTGGGCCGGCCAGCTGGCTGGGCCGCACAGGTAAGTTTTTCCCTTTTTTTTCTGTTTCTGTTTTTATTTAATATATCTGCAACTTTGTTGAATTAAATAAAATACCTAGGCAACTCCAAAAATCACCAAACTATTCCTGGCCCATAGTTGGATTATTTCCAACATGAAACATTTTAGTTTGGAGATATTTGAGCATTTAAATATTTTATATTATTTTAAATGCCCAAATTCAAATATTTATGATTTAAATCAAAAACCCTAGGATGGCCTAGGAAAATGTGCACCACTTTTGGCAGAGGTTCTGAACCAAGGCAAAAATGATGGGCATTTTAGAAGGGCATTTCAGGTTCATTGAAAAATTATTTTAGTAACCCTAGTTGGTTTCAGAGGGGACTGGGGGTTCTGTCATCCCCATTTCAAGTTTCTGATGAAAGAGTAAACATGATGCAACACTCTAATGCATGACTAGCTAGGGTGTGACAACTCACCCCCACTCAAAAGAATCTCGTCCCGAGATTTGGGTTCCTCCGAGAAGAAGGCGGGATATTCAAGTCGAAGACGATCCTCCCTTTCCCAAGTTGCTTCATCCTCAGAATGGTGCGACCATTGAACCTTGAGAAACTTGATATTATGACGTCGCGTGGTACGTTCGGCTTGATCGAGGATACGAATGGGGTACTCTCGATATGTAAGATCATCTTGGAGATCAAGCATTTTGTGGTCCACTTCACGGATAGGATCCGAGAAGCAACGCCTGAGTTGAGAAACGTGGAAGACATCGTGAACTCTGGAGAGGTGCGGAGGTAGTTCCAACTGGTAGGCAACTTCTCCTCGTTTGGCAAGAATGCGAAAAGGTCCAATGTAACGAGGAGCCAATTTGCCTTTGATACCGAAACGATGGGTTCCCTTCAGAGGGGTGACCCGAAGATAAGCTTTCTCGTCAACCTCGAAAGTCATAGCCTTATGTTTTCGGTCATATTGACTCTTTTGACGGGATTGGGCTGTTTTCAACTTTTCACGAACGATACGAACTTGTTCTTCTGCTTCCTAAATCATATCCGGGCCAAAGAATTGTCTTTCCCCGGTCTCTGACCAGTTAAGGGGTGTTCGACATCGTCGTCCATAGAGAACTTCAAAAGGGGCTTTACCCAAGCTAGATTGATAGCTGTTGTTGTAAGCGAATTCGGCAAATGGAAGGCACTTCTCTCAGTCCATTCCGAATGAGATAACAGAGGCTCGAAGCATGTCTTCTAGAATTTGGTTGACGCGTTCCACTTGACCACTCGACTGAGGGTGGAAAGCGGTGCTAAAGGAAAGACGGGTTCCCATAGCATTTTGGAAACTTTCCCAAAATCGAGAGGTGAAAAGACTTCCTCGATCCGAGTTAATTTCCAAAGGAACACCATGGAGAGACACTATTCGGGAGATGTACAGATCTGCCAGCTGACTAGCGGTTATACTCTCACGAACGGGTAAGAAATGAGCTACCTTGGAAAGACGATCGACCACGACGAAAATAGCATTATTCCCTCTCTTGGTCCTGGGAAACCCGGTAATGAAATCCATACCAATTTTATCCCATTTCCATTCAGGAATAGCTAAGGGTTGAAGGGTGCCAGCAGGCCGTTGATGCTCTGCTTTTACACGACGACAGACGTCGCAATTTGCAATATACTGAGCAATTTCTCTCTTCATCCTAGTCCACCAGAACCTCTGGCGTAGGTCCTGATACATTTTAGTACTACCGGGATGAATAGTGAGAGGAGATTCATGAGCTTCCTTAAGGATTAATCGCCTTAGGTTGCGCACTTTGGGAACTACTAGTCGATCCCCGAAGTATACGACTCCTTGATCATTAATGGAGAAACAATCCGCAATTCCTTTCTGAATGTTCCTCTTGATGCGGGAGATTCCCGGATCTACCTTCTGTGCTTTGATAATTTGATCCGTAAGGGTAGGTTTTGCCACCAAGGTGGAGAGAAAACCTTGAGGAACAATGTGAAGGTTAAGCTTCCGAAATTCCTCATGGAGAAGCGATTGACTTTGTTGTAACATCAGGTTGTTACAATAAGATTTACGACTTAGCGCATCAGCCATGACGTTGGCTTTCCCTGGGGTGTAGGTTATTCCTAAGTCGAAGTCAGTGATCAATTCAACCCAACGTCTCTGCCTGAGATTCAAATCCGGTTGGGTGAAAATATACTTCAGACTTTGGTGATCAGTGAATATTTCGCAACGATTACCGAGGAGGTAATGTCGCCAGGTCTTAAGTGCATAGACTACGGCTGCAAGCTCTAGATCATGAGTAGGATAATTCTCCTCATGTGGGTGCAATTGCCGTGAAGCGTAAGCAATTACGTGTCGATCTTGCATGAGAATGCAACCTAGTCCTTGTCGCGAGGCGTCGCAGTAGATAACAAAGTCCTTGGAGAAGTCTGGCGGTACCAGCACGGGAGCAGAAGTCAGGCGTCTTTTCAGTTCCTGAAAGCTGTGCTCACATTGTGGAGTCCATTCGAACTTCTTATCTTTCTTGAGGAGTTCGGTTAGAGGTTTGGCAACCTTGGAGAAGTTCTCGACAAAGCGACGACAATAGCTCGCTAAGCCTAGAAAACTCCGAACTTGCTTGACCGATTCGGGTGGAGTCCAATTAAGGACGGCTTGAACTCGCTCAGGGTTAACAGCAATACCTTTACCAGATATTACATGACCCAGATAGGTCACTTCTGACAACCAGAATTCACATTTAGAGAATTTGGCATAAAGGCGATGCTCTCGAAGTTTCTTCAACACTAGCCTTAGATGTTCGGCATGTTCTTCCTCGTTCTTGGAGTAGATGAGTATATCATCGAGATAAACTACGACGAATTTATCCAAATACTCCATGAAGATTGAGTTCATTAACCGAGAAAAGGTGGCTGGAGCGTTGGTTAAACCGAAGGACATGACGGTGTACTCGTATTGGCCATAACGAGTAACAAAGGCCGTTTTAGGAATGTCCCCGTTTCTGATTTTGATTTGATGGTAGCCCAACCTCAAATCCATCTTGGAGAAGACTGAGGATCCAGCGAGCTGATCATACAGGTCGTTGATCCTGGGAAGCGGGTATTTGTTCTTGATTGTGACCAAGTTGATAGGTCGGTAATCTACAACCATCCGGTCCGTACCATCCTTCTTCTTGACGAATAGGACGGGGCAAGCCCACGGAGATGAGCTAGGTCGGATGAAACCCTTTTTGAAGGACTCATCGAGTTGTTTCTTAAGCTCGGCTAGTTCTAGGGGTGCCATCTGATAGGGTCTTCTAGCAATCGGAACGGTTCCTGGAATGAGGTCTATTACGAACTCAACATCCCTGTCAGGTGGAACACCTGGCAATTCCTCTGGAAAGACATCCGGGAAGTCACGGACTACCGGAACGTCCTCAAGGTCTGGCAAAGGGCTGGCGTTAAGAGAATATAATTGTCGCTTGGCTATTCGGGTCAAGACATTGACTATCTTCCCCGAAGGATGGGTGAGTTGAACAGTCCTAGAGAAGCAATCAATTTGGGCATGATGAGCTGACATCCAGTCCATACCCAGAATGATATTAATATCTGAAGATTTAAGGGCTATCAAAGACGCAAGGAAAACAAGTCTGTCGACTTGGATCTCATTTCCATAACTTACCCTAGAGGTCTGCCATCTAGACCCAGGGGTAGAGATTTCCATAGTGGATGGCATGTCACAGAATGCAACGTTATGCAAACGAGCATAATTTTCAGATATAAAGGAATGAGAGGCTCCTGTATCGAAAAGGACAGATGCCGGGTGGCAATTAACAAGAAGCGTACCGAGAACGACGTTGGGATCCTCTTGAGCTTCTTCGGCAGAGACACAGTTGACATGGCCACGTGAAGCGGTGACCGGCTTGGCGTGGAATATTTTTCTTGTCGGCTTGCCACGGCCAACAGCTTTAGCAGATTGATTGGGGTTGGTCTGGGGGCACTCACGCATATAGTGACCAGATTCCCCACATTTGAAACAAGTCACGGAACTGGTACGTGGAGGAGCATTATTGGTTGGACCCCCATAGGGCTTGGCTGGAGCAGATTGTTGAACGGGGCGAGGCGCCTGGAAAGATGGCCTCGGTGTGAACCTGGGTGGCAGGGCGGTGTTGGGTACCCACACGCGGCGCTTCTGAGGACCAGCACCGGACGAGGAACCCATGTCACGTCCATGCTTGCGTGTTGCGTCATAGTCAGTCTGACCAGTTTCAGCACTGATGGCTTTGTTGACAAGTTTCGAAAAAGATGTGCACTCATGCAGACGGAGGTCGCGGCGAAGCTCAGGACTAAGGCCCTTACGGAACCTTGCTTGCTTCTTGGCGTCAGTAGACACTTCCTCAGTTGCATATCGGGCGAGATTACCGAACTCTCTGCTATAGGCATCCACAGAAAGTCGGCCTTGGGTGAAACTGCAAAATTCTTCACGTTTACGGTCCATGAGACCCTCCGGAATGTGATGTTCACGGAAAGCCTCGCTGAATTCAGCCCAAGTTGTGACATGGCCCACTGGGCGCATAGCTCCATAATTCTCCCACCATAGACTGGCGGGGCCTTCAAGATGATATGCAGCAAAGGTGACCTTGTCAGCCTCCGCTACCAGCACGGAACGCAGTTTGTGAGAGATACTGCGAAGCCAGTCATCAGCGTCGAGAGGCTCGACGGAGTGGTGGAACGTGGGTGGATGCAATTTGATAAAATCACTGAGTGACACCACGTTAGCCCTCTGATGGTGTGCTGTATTCTGTTCAATACGCTCCAACAAACGGTTGGTCTCCCGCTTGTTTCTCTCAGCTTCCATCATAACCTCGGCTAGTGAAGGAGGTTGAGGCAGATTTGCATCCCTGGCTTCACTGCCTTCGGCCTGCTCTTGGGAAGCAGGGTTAGCGCGCGTGTTGACCATCCTAGGTAAACAAGACAATGATTTAGTCAGAACGATAAGATTCCGACATAGGATATAGAATGTAAGGAATAACTCGGAATGCAAGATGATCATCCGTATGACATGGTAGATACAGAAACTGCTTCTTTTATTCCATCGTCATACACACCATACAGGGTTTAGTACAAGACCAAACAAAGTACTAATATGGTGAAAAGAGGATTACATCTCATCGGAGGCATTTCAAGCTCCTATACATTATTTTTCTACACCTCCGGAAGGAGTACAGACTAGGTCATATCCCACGAGTCACGCAGGACGATAGACGACATAGCTAGTGCGAACCAGTGTTACTACCACTAACTCAGACCGATCCGTAGTAGTCCTCGTAGAAGTCACCTCCATAGCCTGGAAGTTCAACATGATCATCCGGAAACAGACGGTCTCGCGGAGCTTGTGGACCATAGGGGCTAGGATGAGGCCTTGGACCAACAAACGGTGGCCTGCGGGGACCGCGAGGTTGGGTGATGCCTCCTACATCACGCCAAACCATCACGTCCGGCAGAGCAGATCTCACAGGATAGAGATCGCGCATATCTGAATATCCAGCTTGCACCGCCGGTGCGAACCGAGTCAAAGTGGCCCAGTGGTCAGCACGGGTATTGAAGAGCTCTAACCTTAAGGCCAGATTTTCACGGTCCTTATCCTCGAGCATCTCAGCAGTGGTGCGAGTCCGTGAATCCTCCTGAGTGGAGTCAGCATAGATAGCCTGGAGATACCCTTGTGCTCCCGGAAGTGATCCTGGCATATACCGGAAATCAGAGTCCCGAAATAACCAGATCTGACTCGCATAAGGGTCATCATAGAGTAGGCGGCGTCCTGCACAGCCATCTCAATAGTAACCCCGAGTCCATAGGAGCAGTGAAGAGGCTCGGTGGATCCAGGATAAGATGGAAATATCCTGACAGTGCAGAGATACTAGCTTTGATTAAAATCCCGGAATTGCTCTTCGACCGTGTACTCGGGATACCAGCGATATCCAGCCTCAGTCATTACCCTGACCAACTTAGCAGTATGGCCGGGTACATCTAGGCATCGAGTCAGGCGAACCACTTGATTGAGGTCGCGAGTGGCCATCTGAAAGCACAATCATAATGCAAAGGCATTAGAATTTCTAGCAAAATTTCGGCAGCATAACAGCTGTAAATGCTCAAAAAGGATTTGAGACATTTGACAAAGGATTTCGTACACACTCAACATCATCATATCAAAGTTCTGAACCATTCTGACTACATAATGTGGTAGTAGAACTGAACTAGGCTTGTAACCATCAAACTTATAAGGTACTACTGATTAGTAACACGTGATCCTGATAGAAAGAATAGATCCTAATTCCTTATCCCCGGTGGAAGAATGGACTGACTCAGATCAGAAAGTCATAAGGTATAAGGAGTAAAAAGAGCCTTACGTTCCAACCCACAAACAATTCCCCTACATATAGCTAAAGAATTTCTAGACTCAACATCGACTAGTTTGGCTTGGAGAACCTACAGGCAGTCCGGCTCTGATGCCAACGCTGTCAGGACCCCGACTCGATGTCACATCGATCTAGCTGGTAACACCTCATATCACTTTGCGGCCTCACGCACGGTATCCCCACGGGTGTCGTCTTACCTTTTCCCGGGACCGTTTGCGCCTTTTGGCTCACGTATATGATAGTGTCGCTAGCATCCATATGATAAAGAGCCCGGGCTGACATGACTAGTCGTAAACCCAAAGTGGCACAGACTTACAGGGACAGGCATCCATGACCCAGCTTCGAACGTGTCGGTCATCAGCAAGTGGGTCCGGGCTGTAGCACTGGGCTAGCAGGACTCCGGTAAACCGGGCTGTAGCGGGCTAACAGGACTCCGGTACTCAATGCGTGACATTTCCCCGAAGGGACAGACACATGAACGAAGAAGGACACATGCCGGCCAGCCTAAGTGTTCCAGAGCAGTAGCAAGCTACCATGGCTCAGAGGTAACACTAGGAGACATTTCCCGGTAAGAGAGGCTACTAAAGATAAACAACTAGATAGTCAGATCCCACACATACCAAGCATTTCAATCATACACACAATATGCTCGATATGTGCCAATACAACGAAGCATCACAACATGACTCTACGACACAAGTACTTTATTTAAGGCTCAGGGAGCCATACATATCAAACACAAAGGTACGGGTCTTACGACCCAACATACAAGTCATACAGTCATACAAGCCAACAGCGGAAGTAACTTGTCTGAGTACAGACAACTAGTAAAATAAAAGAGGCTTGGACAGCCTACTATACTACGTGGTCCTTCACAAGCTCAGGGTCACCACCTGGGTCCTTAGCCTACTCGTTGATGTCAACGTCTACATAGAACCCATCAGAAGGGGTTGCAGCGTCTTCTGTAAAAATGTAGATTATAGCAACATGAGTACAAAGGTACTCAGCAAGACTTACATCAGATCCTACATACATGCATAGTATCAAGAAGGGTTGGTGGAGTTATTGCAGCAAGCCAGCTTTGACTCATGGCTAGGCTATCCTACGATACTCCAACTTGAAATAGTTTTGCGCACATGAGTCCACTATTCACCACTTCAATACACTACCGAGGATCCACCTCCGTCTTCCTACGGAAGAGCCATCCTCGGCACTCACACTTATCTTGAGGCTTTTAGTAGTTTCCATTTACTTGTCTATGAACTGTATAGGCAACCAAGTAGTCCTTTACCGCGGACGCGGCTATTCGAATAGATTATGATAACCCTGCAGGGGTGTACTTCGTCATACATGTTTCCACCACTTAGCGTCTGCACACGACATGTGCTCGGCAGACTTCAAGCGAAAGCCGACGTGGGTGTAGACCACGACCTACCTAAACACTTAAGCCTCTAGTCCAGGTTTATCGCCTATTCAGGTTCCATCCGCAGGGAGTCCGGCCGAGGTTTCCCATACGGCCCCGAACGATGTGAACAGGGTTCCCGAGATACCTAACGGGTATTCGGTACACCGTGCCACGTACCTACCGCATCACAGCCCACCCCTACGGTCAGCGCTGTCCACGACCTCCAGTAGGCTACAAACACCAGAAACTACTTGCAACTCCTGGACAGAGAGCTAGGGTGAATAAGAAGTCGAGCGGGGTCATATTTCAGGGCCCAATGTATGGTAGTAGCTGATTCTTAAATCACACATACAGATCTCAGTGCTTAAGGTCGGCTTCAATGAAACAACCCACCATGTACTCCTACATGGCCTCTCATCGATACCTTTACCAAATCGTGTTCACCACACCACTCTCATTACCAACATAATCATTCCACTCCAGCCCATCACCCCGATGAACCAGACCTGACACGACTCTAAGCATAGCAGGCATAGCAAGGTAGGAACAACACATACATATGGCTCAATCAACTCCTACACATGCTAGTGGGTTTCATCTAGTTACTGTGGCAATGACAGGTCATGCAGAGGAAATGGGTTCAACTACCGTAGCACACAACAGTTTGAATCGCGTTGTCTTAATGCAGTAAAAGAGAGCAGGAGCGAGAACATGGGATTGTATCGATATGATCAAATGGTTGGTTGCTTGCCTGATGGTTCGATGCACGGATACGGTTCTTCGTTAGGGTAATCACGGTACTCCTCGGGGACAGATCCTGTCGCAAAGGACATCGATACCCAAGCATCACCAAACAATGTGCAACAATATGATGCATGCATGAAATATGGCAATATGAGTGTGTTGGGCTAATGCAACTAAAACCAGAAGTGTTTGAACAAATTTGAATCAAGGATTCAAATTTCAATTTCAAATATGGCCTTTTAAAGTGCCTTTTCTTGTTCTGCTTAAAACATCAATTTAACTTGTTTGATCATGCATGAAAATAGTACAGATGGATAGATTGGATTTTTCTGATCATTTTTCATATATAATTTGTCCAATTTGGAGTTACAGAATAAAAGTTATGAATTTTTGAAGTTTAATTAATATTCTGGAATTTCCTGATTTAAATTAAATCCAGAAATATAATTATTGCGCCAGCATGACGTCAGCATGACGTCAGTGGTCAACTGTGGCTGGCTGAGGTCAAACCTGACGTGTGGGGCCCACACGTCAGTGACAGGGGGGGTTAAACAGGATTAAATTAATCCTAATTAGGGTTAGTGGCGCTGGGGCCCACTGTCAGTGTCAGGGGGGGTTGACTAACAGTAGTTAGCGCTAACCTAACCACCTGGCCGACAGGGCCCACGCGTCAGTGACCCTGGGGGGTCAAACCCCAGGTCGGACAAGTCAAATCCCACCGGCGACATGACGCCGGCGAGGTCCGAGACGGCGGCGAGAGTGCTTTTTGCCATTCCAGCAACCAAATGGACGGCGGAAGGCATCTACGTGTTGCTGAGGTTGAGCCGCGACTATTGGTGGTGGTGGTTGGGCTCGGGGTGGCCGGAGTTGACGGCGGCGAGCTCGGCTGCGGCGGCCGGAGTTCGGGTGCGGTCGGGATCAGTGTTGCAGGGGGTTTGGGGAGGCGTTGGTGCGTGCTGCGTGCTCCTGGTGAGGTGGGGAGCATGATGGTGTGCTCGGTTGGGCGCTACGGCGACCGTGGCCACGACGGCGACATCGCCGGCGACGTGGAGCTCTCGGCCAAGGTGGGGCTAGGGCCTAGAGGTCGGGAGAGACCAGGGAAGAAGGGGGAAACGATCCGGGGGCTCACCGCGGAGCTGCAGGGATGGTTAGCGGGCTCGGGGACGCGCTGGTGACGGTGAATTCGACGGCGACGACGGTCGGAGCCCGAAGAGGGGAACGGCGACGTGGCGGCGATGCAGGGCTTCCGGGGAGCTGTGGAGCGGTGGGGAGGAAGAGGGAGTCGAGGCGGAGCTCCTGAGCTAGTCGGGGGAGCGAGGGGTGGTCGGAGGCGGTGGCTATGGCGAACGGCGGCGACGGTCGTGCTCGGCCGTGAGAGAGAGAGAGAGGGGGAGCAGCACGGGAGAGAGAGAGGGATAAGGCGAGGGGATCGGGGCGGCACCGAGAAGAAACGCCGCGGCGTCGCGCTGGCGAGGGAGGCAGGCAGACGGGCTGGTGGCGTGGCGCTCCGGCCGTGCGCGCGCGCCGGCCACACGCCTGGCCGACTGGCGCCAGGAGGACGACGGCGGTGGTGGGCTGGGCTGGCTTGCTGGGCCGGCCAGCTGGCTGGGCCGCACAGGTAAGTTTTTCCCTTTTTTTCTGTTTCTGTTTTTATTTAATATATCTGCAACTTTGTTGAATTAAATAAAATACCTAGACAACTCCAAAAATCACCAAACTATTCCTGGCCCATAGTTGGATTATTTCCAACATGAAACATTTTAGTTTGGAGATATTTGAGCATTTAAATATTTTATATTATTTTAAATGCCCAAATTCAAATATTTATGATTTAAATCAAAAACCCTAGGATGGCCTAGGAAAATGTGCACCACTTTTGGCAGAGGTTCTGAACCAAGGCAAAAATGATGGGCATTTTAGAAGGGCATTTCAGGTTCATTGAAAAATTATTTTAGTAACCCTAGTTGGTTTCAGAGGGGACTAGGGGTTCTGTCATCCCCATTTCAAGTTTCTGATGAAAGAGTAAATATGATGCAACACTCTAATGCATGACTAGCTAGGGTGTGACATCAATCAAAACAAGATAAGATGCATAAAAGATAAACATCACATGCAATCAATATAAGTGATATGATATGGCCATCATCATCTTGTGCTTGTGATCTCCATCTCCGAAGCACCGTCATGATCACCATCGTCACCGGCGCGACACCTTGATCTCCATCGTAGCATCATTGTCGCCTCGCCAACTATTGCTTCTATGACTATCGCTACCGCTTAGTGATAAAGTAAAGCAATTACAGGGCGATTGCATTGCATACAATAAAGCGACAACCATATGGCTCCTGCCAGTTGCCGATAACTCGGTTACAAAACCTGATCATCTCATACAATAAAATATAGCATCACGTCTTGACCATATCACATCACAACATGCCCCGTAAAAACAAGTTAGACGTCCTCTACTTTGTTGTTGCAAATTTTACGTGGCTGCTACGGGCTTAGCAAGAACCGTTCTTACCTACGCATCAAAACCAGAACGATAGTTCATCAAGTTAATGATGTTTTAACCTTCTCAAGGACCGGGAGTAGCCACACTCGGTTCAACTAAAGTTGGAGAAACTGACACCCACCAGCCACCTGTGTGCAAAGCACGTCGGTAGAACTAGTCTCGCGTAAGTGTACGCGTAATGTCGGTCCGGGCCGCTTCATCCAACAATACCGCCGAACCAAAGTATGACATGCTGGTAAGCTGTATGACTTGTATCGCCCACAACTCACTTGTGTTCTACTCGTGCATATAACATCTACGCATAAACCTGGCTCGGATGCCACTGTTGGGGAACGTAGTAATTTCAAAATTTCCTACGCACACGCAAGATCATGGTGATACATAGCAACGAGAGGGGAGAGTGTGTCCACGTACCCTCGTAGACCGAAAGCGGAAGCGTTAGCACAAAGCGGTTGATGTAGTCGTACGTCTTCACGATCCGAACGATCAAGTACCGAACGCACGACACCTCCGAGTTCTTGCACACGTTCAGCTCGATGACGTCCCTTGAATTCCGATCCAGCCGAGCTTTGAGGGAGAGTTACATCAGCACGACGGTGTGGTGACGATGATGATGTTCTACCGACGCAGGGCTTCGCCTAAGCACCGCTAGGATATTACCAAGGTGAACTATGGTGGAGGGGGGCACCGCACACGGCTAAGAGATCTCAAGGATCAATTGTTGTGTCTATGGGGTGCCCCCTCCTCCGTATATAAAGGGGGGAGGAGGAGAGGGCCGGCCAAGGGGAGAGGCGCGCCCAAGGGGGGCAATCCTACTCCAAGTAGGTTTGGCCTCCCCTTTCCTATTCCAAGTAGGAGAAGGGGGAAGGAGGAGGTGGAGAGAAGGAAGGAGAAGGGGGCCGCCCCCCTTCCCTTTACCAATTCGGATTGGGGAAAGGGGGGCCGCGCGCCACCTCCTGGCCTCCCTCTCTCCTTTCCACTAAGGCCCATAAAGCCCAATAGCTTCCGTGGGGGGGGGGGGTCGGGTAACCCCCGGTACTCCGATATATATCCGATATGTTGGGGAATGTAGTAATTGCAAAAAATTTCCTACGCACACGCAAGATCATGGTGATGCATAGCAATGAGAGGGGAGAGTGTTGTCCACGTACCCTCATAGACCAAAAGCGGAAGCGTTAGAACAACGCGGTTGATGTAGTCGTACGTCTTCACGGCCCGACCAATCAAGCACCGAAAGCACGACATCTCCGAGTTCTAGCACACGTTCAGCTCGATGACGTCCCTCGAACTCCGATCCAGCCGAATGTCGAGGGAGAGTTCCGTCAGCACGACGGCGTGGTGGCGATGATGATGTTCTACCGTCGCAGGGCTTCGCCTAAGCACCGCTACAATATTATCGAGGAGGACTATGGTGGAGGGGGGCACCGCACACGGCTAAGAGATCAATGATCTGTTGTTGTGTCTCTAGAGGTGCCCCCTGCCCCTGTATATAAAGGAGCAAGGGGGGAGGGGGTGGCCGGCCAGGGAGGAGGCGCGCTAGGGGGAGTCCTACTCCCGGACCGGGATTAGGACTCCCTCCCTTCCTTGTTAGACTAGGAGAAGGGGGGAAAGAGGAGGGAGAGAGAGGAAGGAAAGGGGGGGGGGGCGCCGCCCCCCTCTCCTTGTCCTATTCAGACTAGGGGGAGGGGCGCGCGGCCCTGCCCTGGCCGCCTCTCCTCTTCTCCACTAAGGCCCACTAAGGCCCATTAAGCCCCGGGGGGTTCCGGTAACCCCTCGGTACTCCGGTAAAATCCCGATTTCACCCGGAACACTTTCGATATCCAAATATAGGCTTCCAATATATCAATCTTCATGTCTCGACCATTTCTAGACTCCTCGTCATGTCCGTGATCACATCCGAGACTCCGAACAACCTTCGGTACATAAAAACTCATAATATAACCGTCATTGAAACTTTAAGCGTGCGGACCCTATGGGTTCGAGAACTATGTAGACATGACCGAGACACGTTTCCGGTCAATAACCAATAGCAGAACCTGGATGCTCATATTGGCTCCTACATATTCTACAATTATCTTTATCGGTCAAACCGCATAATAACATACGTTGTTCCCTTTGTCATCGGTATGTTACTTGCCCGAGATTCGATCGTCGGTATCTCAATACCTAGTTCAATCTCGTTACCGGCAAGTCTCTTTACTCATTATGTAATGCATCATTCTATAACTAACTCATTAGCTACATTGCTTGCAAGGCTTACAGTGATGTGCATTACCGAGAGGGCCCAGAGATACTTCTCCGACAATCGGAGTGACAAAACCTAATCTCGAAATACGCCAACTCAACATGTACCTTTGGAGACACCTGTAGAGCTCCTTTACAATCACCCAGGTACATTGTGACATTTGGTAGCACACAACGTGTTCCTCCGGTAAACGGGAGTTGCATAATCTCATAGTTGTAGGAACATGTATAAGTCATGAAGAAGGCAATAGCAACATACTAAATGATCAACTGCTAAGCTAAAGGAATGGGTCAAGTCAATCACATCATTCTCCTAATGATGTGATCCCGTTAATCAAATGACAACTCATGTCTATGGTTAGGAAACACAACCATCTTTGATTAATGAGCTAATCAAGTAGAGGCATACTAGTGACATTATGTTTGTCTATATATTCACACATGTATTATGTTTCCGGTTAATACAATTCTAGCACGAATAATAAACATTTATCATGATATAAAGAAATAAATAATAACTTTATTATTGCCTCTAGGGCATATTTCCTTCACGATAACCCCCGGAACCATTCCGGTGTTCGAATATAGTCGTCCAATATATCAATCTTCATGTCTCGACCATTTCGAGACTCCCCATCTTGTCCGTGATCACATCCGGGACTCCGAACTACCTTCGGTACATCAAAACACATAAACTCATAATATAACCATCATCTAACTTTAAGCGTGTGGACCCTACGGGTTCGAGAACTATGTAGACATGACCGAGACACGTCTCCGGTCAATAACCAATAGCGGAACCTGGATACTCATATTGGCTCCTACATATTCTACAAAGATCTTTATCGGTCAAACCGCATAACAACATATGTTGTTCCCTTTGTCATCGGTATGTTACTTGCCCGAGATTCGATCGTCGGTATCTCAATACCTAGTTCAATCTCGTTACCGGCAAGTCTCTTTACTCGTTACGTAATGCATCATACCGTAATTAACTCATTAGCTACATTGCTTGCAAGGCTTATAGTGATGTGCATTATCGAGAGGGCCCAGAGATACCTCACCGACAATCGGAGTGACACATCCTAATCTCGAAATACGTTAACTCAACAAGTACCTTCAGAGACACCTGTAGAGCACCTTTATAATCACCCAGTTACGTTGTGATGTTTGGTAGCACACAAAGTGTTCCCCCGATAAGCGGGAGTTACATAATCTCATAGTCATAGGAACATGTATAAGTCATGAAGAAAGCAATAGCAACATACTAAACGATCAAGTGCTAAACTAACGAAATAGGTCAAGTTAATCACATCATTCTCCTAATGATGTGATCCCGTTAATCAAACTAGATCGTCGATGGCGCGTGTTGCCGCGCCCGTCAATTTTGTCGATACAATAATAGAAAATTTCAGACAAAATAATAAGTTTGCATAACCTAACCCATGTTAGCAATCAAAGAGGAGAAAATTAATAGTCTTTGAACAAATTAGTGCGAGAGCAGTCGGGCTAGTGTACACTTTCTTTCTTGATGATTTTGAATGCATATCAAGCTATAAAAATCTCGTTGTGAAGGAAAAAACACAACACACAACTTGTATAGGTGCAACTGCAACTGGTCTGATTGTATTATCTAGATGTTGTAGGAAATTCATGGCACGTAAAACATAAAACTGCATCAACATTACTATTATTGGCTTGTTGCCCTTGCAAGTATTTTTAGAGCATCGCATGCAAATATAAAATTAAATCGGAGCAATAGGGGTTTTAAAAAGACTAAAAAAATCATATGTAGGACAACTGGCCGACAATTCATAATTTTCTGAATTGAGGCCCTTGATTCATGTTACCAACTAAACTACCAAAATACAATTTTATTTTGTGACATGTCAGTGGCACTTTGGTAACATTGAACTGCTAGCGAAGAATCATCTTAAGAAAAGTATGTGCCAAAAATGCAGAGCAATTCCGCTCACATGTACATACAGTTGTCACTTCAATTTGAAACATGGATAAAGTTTCTTAACTTAGTGAACCGCATGACATCGAAATCAACCCAATCCTGTCGAAACATACATTAAGTTGTTAACTAAACAGAGTAGCTAAAGATCTAAAGGCGGGGAAGAGGAATACAGTTGGGTGCCAGCAACCGAGGAAAGGCTGCCACACACGTAAAAAGGTGGCGATGAGTGCCGGCGGCTAGTCAAGGCACTGGACTGTTGTATGTTGCTTGTACTTAGAATGTCCATGTATCGTTGAGAATTTGAAGGACACAAAGATGGATGGCTGCAAGAAGATTAAATTGCTTGTTGGACATGATAAAAAATATATGAGAGCCAAAAATACATTAAGCGATAGTAAGAAGTTGATAAATTGCACACTATCACAATTGCGGCAAGACAAAGATCATTTGCTCACAAAGAATAAAACTATTTAATCAGAATAGAAAAAATACAACAACACAAGTACTAATGTTAGAGGTGAATTAAAAAATAAAATGTCCGTCAATGCATGATACGAGGTCATGGCCAGCTCATATTAAATAGCACCGTTCAACATTGATCATGTTGAGTTGAAAAAAAAATGAAACCAACCCAAGGGCTAACCCTCGTTGGCTTTTCTTTATAGGAGAAACTCCGTGAGCACCACGCGTCCGTGCCGGGACTCGAACTCGGGTGGGCTGGCAGCAACCTCAGCTGCCCAGACAACGGGTCGACGCCCCGTCCTCATGTTGAGTTGAAAGAGATCACCTGAATATAAATCCTACGGTCCCATAGACCGTGTTTTGCAAAACATCATGATGCAGTGATATAATGGTTGAAATTCTAAAAGGGTAACTTCTTATTTTTTTCAGTATTCTGCAATAGAAGAAAAGAAACACTCGGTATGGCAATAACGAAAAATTGCAATAGTAAAAATAATTCATATAGCTACAGCTTGTAGGTGAACAGCTCTTAGAGAGCGAACATCCAACCCGAAGTCCTAAATTAGCATGTTGGTAGTTGCTACTCAGTTTACAAATAGGAAAAACCCAACCTAAATATCCAGGAATCATCACGTGATTCAGGCTATAGGTACTTATTTATTTTAAATAGATTTTTTTTCCACCATGGCTGACACATATTGAATATCTATCAAAGAAATAACAATGTGTATTGCAAAGACAAGAAAGCAGGAGGACATACCTATTTAATCAATTCAGGGGCTTCCCTTGACTCGAGATTAACCTTGGCACCGATTTGAATAGGACTTCAGTTTTGGGAGGGAAATGCTGTCAACAGAGGCCCTTATCTTGCAACGTGAAGATACAAATTTTCAGTTAGTTGCCTTTGATAGTAAAGTGGCAAGATCTAGCTAACTGTTTGAATGTATGTCATTCGTTGATATCAGAGAGATATTCATTAATAGATAGACACATTTATACAAAGGGGAATCAGGCAAGAGCAAGTACATGAATTACACTAATATGTACATAATTAACTACATCAGCATAGTTGGAATCAAACTCGAATAAGTAAGGATATCAAACTGATAAGCACAAAGAAATGATAGAATGAAGCAGTCTTCCAAATAAATCCTCAAACAACTCCCTTAACCACCTAGCTCATGTGAAAATTTTGGATATACAAAACCACCTAGCTGATAACCTTTACCTGTCCAGATCATACATGACAAGAATAGCACATAATGAGCTCCACCTTTTCAAAAGATTGGTACCAGGGAATTCACAAATACTCATCCATTCAAAAGAAGTAAGGTTCAAATTAGTGGTTCGAGATCCATCAACCAGTGCAGGTAGGAGACATGAGTGTAGACGTACTGTTTAGGGGAGGATGGGAGTGGAAGCAGGGAGGCGTTCCACAAAAACTTGCCAGTAGCCATTCTGGAGTACCGTGGTGCGACCAAACATGGAGATGGGACCATAAACGTCTCTTGCGTCCACCAGATCTTTCACCGCCAGCCGCCGGCCGCAGCGGCCATGTGTAGGGTTCGCACGATGCAAACTGAGGGATGGTGTTGGTGTACCTTGCACAGCCAGTTGCCACGGTAGAAGTCACGAGGAGCTCGCCGGCCTTGCCGACGGAGAAGAACTCTTTCTCGAGGACCTCGGCATACTCGCCGTGCCCAGGGCACACCACTTGGGCCGGCGCTCGGCCACGCGGCGCATCTGCAGCATTCGGCGCTCGCGGAACACCTCGATGTCGTCCGGGCCAAGACGCTCGAGTGCGGTGATC
Source organism: Triticum aestivum (assembly GCF_018294505.1). NCBI lineage: Eukaryota > Viridiplantae > Streptophyta > Magnoliopsida > Poales > Poaceae > Triticum > Triticum aestivum. The sequence continues at coordinate 418,332,863 of NC_057801.1, read as the reverse complement.
TCCTCGACCGCCTTTGCGAACGACATGACCTGTTTCTCCAAGATCTGCCGTCGTTGGGACACATCGCGTCAGAAAAAGGAACTGGGGAAACAGATGGAGGAATGGATTCACCATGGTGCCGAGGGTCGCCGCTCGCATAGATCGGCCGAGGGGTCGCGGCGGCTGCGCTGCTCAAGCGAGCGAGAGGAGGGAAGGGGCGGCGCTGCTTCAGGCTCCTTCAGCGGCGGCGCTCTGCGGGACGGCTGTTTCGCCTAGGTCGCTCTGTGAGAGGGCGATAGTGGGCTGAAAAACGAAAAAGAGAGGGGCGAGCAAGGCGGAAAGATTGGGCCTTGGGAGGTAAGTGGCCCAATCAACGACAGGCCACGGTTTCGGCTTCCAGAAAAGCAGCCCTCCATGACAGCTGGCCCTGTTCGTGATTAGAGGTCGATCTGATGGACAGAAACGTCTTGATCGCGAAATTGGACCGGCCGAAAATTCAAATCGCTGTGAGGGCTCGCTTTAAGTACGGTTATACTGTCCTTAATGACAACTCATGTCTATAGTCAGGAAACTTAACCATCTTTGATTCACGAGCTAGTTAAGTAGAGGCATACTAGTGACACTATATTTGTCTATTTATTCACACATGTATTATGTTTTCGGGTAATACAATTTCAGCATGAATAATAAACATTTATCATGATATGAGGAAATAAATAATAAATTTATTATTGCCTCTAGGGCATATTTCCTTCAATTCCAACGCGTGGTGGAATGAAGAATTTTATCGAGAATCTACCTGGTGCCCAGACTGAGACCCCATTGGATCAAACCAAAACACGTAAATTGCTCGAAGCATCCCAGTCATTCCCTATTTGGCACTGCACGCGCCCATTACAGTGCATTTGCAAACGGGCGCTTGCAGCTGTCCAAACTGGGCCGACCCATTCTTTTTTCCTTCCTGTTCTTCTTTGTTTTCAAACGGTCAAAAAAGTGTTCGAACTTGTAACCCTTTCGTTCCAAGCATTAGGTTCAAGCCACCAGGCTATCCACCCACTAGTGTTAATATAGTTCATTTTTTCTATTTTTATTTTGTTCTTCAGCTCGGTTTTATTCTTTTTCTTTTTTTCTCATCTTTTTTTCTTTATTGCGCGGTTTTTCTAAATTCGTGAAGTTTTCTTTAAATTTGTGAACTTTTTTCGCAAATCGATGAACTTTTTTAAAATTCGATGAACTTTTTCAAATTCGATGATTTTTTTTGAAATTCGATGAACAGTTTTTTAAAATTCTATGAACTTTTTTCAAATTAGATGAACTTTTTTCAAATTCGATATTTTTTTTAAAATTCGATGAACTTTTTTCAATAGATGAACTTTTCTCAAATTCACGAACTTTTTTCCGTTTTTCTGGACTTTTCCTTTCAGTTCATGGATTATACGAATGCCTTTTCAAATTGTTGTTTCTTTATTCAAAGAATTTTTAAGGGGTATTAATTAATAGCATATATTTAATGTTTGTACTGTATGAAAGATTAAAGAGGTGTGTTTTCCTCCAGTAATCAGTAGACTGAGGCTGCTCCATTGGTTAACCCTTCTGGTCACTTGGACGTGATGAGTTCGATTGTTGCTTCTCCCGAATTAACGTGGAATTCGTGCGGGCGCCAGCGCCGCGAACCGGCGCGTACAACGCTGTATAGGAGCTCCCAGCATCCCCCAATACTGGGGGGCTTCTGAAAACCAAACACAAGAGACTCTTATATGCGCCAGCCCATTAGGATTGATGTGAGTGGGGGGTATATGCCAGTTGTAAATAACTCTTTACTAATAGAGTGCCCGTGCGTTGTCACGGGCTCTTGAAATACTCCCTCCGTCCCAAAATTCTTGTCTTAGATTTGTCTAGATACGGATGTATCTAATACTAAAATGTGACTTGATACATTCGTATTTAGACAAATATAAGACAAGAATTTTGGGACGGAGGGAGTAGATTGCAAGAGTTATATGTTAAATTTCACATGTAGAAACGTAGGATTTGTCTCAATTTTCAGTGACTTTCGTGTGCCCAAATCGCCCCCGTCTTTGTCAGCCACACCTAATAGAAGCAACATTAATGGCTATGCTGTTTTCGAGAACCTTCGCTTGAACAATCACAGGAGAATGTAGCACCTGGCAAAAACGTAATTGCACGAGAACTTACTACTGCCCCCACACACAAATTGGAAATCAAGGCAAGCAAAATGGGAGACTTAAAGTGCCGACGTAATATTTTGTACCTTTGAAAATCTCTCTGGTAACAAAGGCGAAAAGATGGAGATGTAGTCAGTTCATTGTTCGACTCATTAACAATAACAGTGATGGGTAAAAAGAGAGGCCACCTATAGTCCCCATCTCTGTCTGATTTACCTGAACAAAGGCTACATAAGGAAATATACCAACCCAAAACCAATGTGCACCAGCTTCGTACAGAGTTTCTGAATGTGTTATTCCCTTTCTCAAGAATTTGCAATCAAAAACCAAAACCAATAGGCAAATATTTCTCATTATATTCTTGGGGGCAAAAACTTCTACAAATTTATTGCAAAACTGATGCATGATAGTACAATGCTCAAAATTTAAATGATTGAGACGCACAATAGAGGTGGCTAATACCATGAAAACAACAAATATGTGTTATTCCCTTTCTCAAAAAAATGCAGCTCCCTTGAGAGAGAAAACTCTGAAGTATATGAAACTGCATATGTATTCTAGCTAAATGTCCACTGAAGAATATATTCCTGTATGCCATGAAAGCAATTGTTTTCTCTAGATGCACTGTGTCCGCTACCAATGAAACATTATCTATCCTGCACATACGCCACATGTATATCAATGGAGTACAAAGCCTCTAAAAGACTAAAAGCACAAAAGAAAATTGAAATGCAAGAGTAGTTACCACCATTGTTTTTAAGGCGTCCCGCCCTGGACGCTTAGGCGATAAGGCACCCCCAGCGCCTTACGAATATGCCCGCCTTAGGCGCTTAGGCGTTTCCTAGGCGATAAGGCGTCCCCCAGCGCCTTAGGTCGCCTTACCGCCTTAAAAACAATGGTTACCACACACCATGCACGAACTAACTCCGGTTCGGCAAATAAGTACTCCCTCCGTTTCCTATTTCTTGTCATGGTTTTACTTTGAACGCAAAGCACGACAAGAATTATGAAACTGACGGAGTACTAAACATACATCCATCGATGAGGAAGAGTCATCCATGACCATGAGCAAGTGCTAACTCCACCACTCAACTGAATCTATTCCCCAGCACCATCTAAAAATACTATTGTCGAGATGAGTACCAAGTCCAAAACTGAGTTACATAAACAAATAATGAAAAAAAACATAACTTTGTACAGACAATTGCAGTGTGAACTTCTCTGTTAAATGTGAAATATATCTAGGCCTTTCCAAATTAAATAACTATGCAGTTGGCATGGATCAGTAGAAAGTAGGGGACGAAGCCACAAAGGCCTGGCCCAGTTGATTTGCTCTTTAATGCTCCACCTCTCAAGAGGACTACATTATGAAATGTATGGAGTAGATGATATCCAGGATAAATAAGAAACATCTCATAATTAGTAAAAAATTATTGTGGCTGAGTTGCTCTATCCCTATCCTTGGCCTATGTCAATTACTGTTGTCGCCGTTGTTGCATCTACTGCTGATGTTGGTGCCCTCGGTGGCACCACTACGCCACAACAATCCGCGGATGCTTAGAGTCCTCGACGACCACCGCCGCTAGCTCATCCTGGTCTAACGACGGTCGGCCGGGGGCACGTGCCTACAACTTCCATCTCCCCCCTTCTTCCTTGAGGGGTTAATACACAACTGCCGAAGCAACATGACATCAAACTGGATAAGCCGTACTTGCAAGAGAGTATAACAGCAGATGGAGGAAGTACAGGAAAGAAGAACATGGAGAGTTGGTAGAGAGGTCATCAAACTGGAACCAACTTTGACATCAGTGGCCATGCATAGCAAGATGCACTATCGCAGCCCTTTGAAACACAGGAAATGGACAACTAAAACACAATATTAGTCAAAAAGAGTAAATTCTTGATTTCCAGCAATATAATGTATAACAAACATATAGCTTGCAAAAACGACTTACATTATGGAATGGGGGGAGTATTTTACTAATGCTGGGGTGTTGAAAAAGTTCAAAAAAAACTACAATTGCAATATTCAGCCTAATTGCATCCCTTACTATGACGTCCCTGATTCAATCGTACACTAATCATGCACGCAAACGTGTATGATCAAGATCAGGGACTCATGGGAAGATATCACAACACAACTCTAAAAACATAAATAAGTCATACAAGCATCATATTACAAGCCAGGGGCCTCGAGGGCTCGAATACAAGTGCTCGATCATAGACGAGTCAGCGGAAGCAACAATATCTGAGTACAGACATAAGTTAAAACAAGTTTGCCTTAAGAAGGCCAGCACAAACTGGGATACAGATCGAAAGAGGCGCAGGCCTCCTGCCTGGGATCCTCCTAACTACTCCTGGTCGTCGTTAGCAGCCTGCACGTAGTAGTAGGCACCTCCAGTGTAGTAGTCGTCGTCGACGGTGGCGTCTAGCTCCTGGGCTCCAAAGTCTGGTTGCGGCAACCAGAAAGAAAGGAAAGGGGGGAAAAGGGGGGAGAAAGCAACCATGAGTACTCATCCAAAGTACTCGCAAGCAAGGATCTACACTACATATGCATGGGTATATGTGTAAAGGGCCATATCGGTGGACTGAACTGCAGAATGCCAGAATAAGAGGGGGATAGCTAATCCTGTCGAAGACTACGCTTCTGGCAGCCTCCGTCTTGCAGCATGTAGGAGAGAGTAGATTGAAGTCCTCCAAGTAGCATCGCATAGCATAATCCTACCCGGCGATCCTCCCCTCGTTGCCCTGTGGAAAAGCGATCACCGGGTTGTCTGTGGAACTTGTCTGGGTGTGTTTTATTAAGTATCCGGTTCTAGTTGTCATAAGGTCAAGGTACAACTCCGGGTCGTCCTTTTACCGAGGGACACGGCTATTCGAATAGATAAACTTCCCTGCAGGGGTGCACCACATAACCCAACACGCTCGATCCCATTTGGCCGGACACACTTTCCTGGGTCATGCCCGGCCTCGGAAGATCAACACGTCGCAGCCCCACCTAGGCACAACAAAGAGGTCAGCACGCCGGTCTAAATCCTATGCGCGCAGGGGTCTGGGCCCATCGCCCATTGCACACCTGCACGTTGCGAGGGCGGCCGGAAGCAGACCTAGCCTCCCTAATACAAGAGCAGGCGTTCCAGTCCAATCCGGCGCGCGCCGCTCCGTCGCTGACGTCAAGAAGGCTTCGGCTGATACCACGACGTCGAGTGCCCATATCTTTCCCATGTAGTTGGTTAGTGCTTATAGACCAAATGGCCAGACTCAGATCAAATACCAAGATCTCGTTAAGCGTGTTATTATGAAGCAACCGCGGACGCCGACAAGGGCCAGGCCCATCTCTCGCCTAGGTGGTCTCAACCTGCCCTGTCGCTCCGCCACAAAGATCCACACAGAGGGCCGTCGGGACAAAGGTCCTTTCAGCCCCCAATCCGTGAATCACTCGCGGGTACTCTTCGAGCGGACCCGACTTTAGTCACCATCTGTAGTATGTATATATCTATAGTATATACCCGTGATCACCTCCCGAGTGATCACGGCCCAATAGTATAGCAAGGCAGACTGACAAGAATGTAGGGCCAATGATGATAAACTAGCATCCTATACTAAGCATTTAGGATTGCAGGTGAGGTATCAACAGATGTAGCAACAATGTCAGGCTATGCATCAGAATAGGATTAACGGAAAGTAGTAACATGCTACACTACTCTAATGCAAGCAATATAGAGGAGAATAGGCGATATCTGGTGATCAAGGGGGGGGCTTGCCTGGTTGCTCTGGCAAGAAGGAGGGGTCGTCAACTCCGTAGTCGAACTGGACAGCAGCAGTGTCGGTCTTGAAGTCTACCGGAGAGAAGAGGGGGAAGAAACAATGAATACCATGCAAACAGATGCATATCGATGCATGTCATGACAAGTAACGATGCTAGGTGTGCCCAATCGCGGTAGTAGGTGATACCGGTGAAAGGGGGAAACATCCGGGAAAGTATTCCCGGTGTTTCGCGTTTTCGGACAGATGAACTGGAGGTGAAATGTTGCAGGTTTGCTATGCTAGGGATGTGTGGCGGGCGAACAGACTGCGTATCCAGATTCGTCTTGTCGTTCTGAGCAACTTTCATGTAGAAAGTATTTTCATCCGAGTTATGGATTATTTTATATGATTTTCTAAAGTTTTAAATCATTTTTAGAATTTATTTCATTAATTTAATTTAACATTATCCAAAACAGTGCATGCTGACGTCATCATGATGTCAGCATGACGTCAGCAGTCAACAGAGGTGTTGACTGGGTTGCTGACGTGTGGGTCCCACTGGTCATTGACTTAACTAAACAGGATTAGTTAATTTAATTAAAGTGATTAGGTTAATCTAATCAAGATTAATTAAGTTAATTAATTACTTAATTGTTTTCTTAATTATTCTTTTATTCTTTTTATTCTTTTTTTAATAACTCATTGGCCCAGGGGCCCTTAGCGGGCACGGGCGCTGCGGGTAACAGGCGCGGGCGTGGTGGTCGGCCCCCAACAGGGCGCCCGAGGGGGGCGCCGGCGAGGCGCAGAGCGGGCGAGGCTGGCGGGGCGCCACTGGCGACCGCACAAGCGGCAGCAGGGCGTAGGGGGCCCAGGGTGGCACGGAACGAGGAGGACAAGGCGCGGGGTGGCAGTCGTGGGTTCAGGGGAGGGGGAGCAGCGGGGGAGGCCGATGGCCACGGCGAACTAGGCAGGACGCGGGTGTCTCCGAGCGGTGCAGTGGGGCGAGCCACCGTGGCGACGGGGCGCACGCAGCCCGACTGGTCCCTGGCGCCGGCTGGGGCGGAGGAGGGCGCCGGACAGATGCTCGCGGGGGCGCGCGCGGGGTAGCGCGGGGGGTGACAAAGAGGAGGGAGGTGTGGTGCTCACTGCGGGGAGTAGGGTCCGGGGCAGTGGGGGTCGAGGAGGAGTCGGGGACGACGGGCGGCGACGGAGTCGTGGCGACGTGGTTCCGGCGAGCGACGACGACGGTCCAGGACGGCACCAGCGACGGGGTCGGGGAGGCGACGAGCAACGACGTCGACGGGCAACGGCAAGCGGCGTCGGGCATCACCGGGTGGTGGGGCGCGACCGTTGGGGCGGCGTCAGGGGCAGCGGCCTCGGGCGCTGGGGGGTTCGATCCCCCCCCAGATCGGATCGGGAGAGGGGGAGAGGAGTGACCAACAGAGAGGGGGTCGTGGGCAGCGAGTGGGGTGGATAGGGGTTAGGGTTCGATTGTAGTGGGTGGTTAAAGGAGTGGGGCTGGGCCGGTTAGGGCCATGGGCTGGTCGGCTGGGTCGTCTGGCCCAGTTGGCCAGGGGGGTTGTCTTCTTTTATCTTTTTGTTTTCTGTTTTGTATTTTCCTTTCCTTTTATTTATTTCTCTTTTCTATTTTAATTCATTTTATGTATTTAGTTTTTTTATAAAAGCATGGTTCCCTCACCATAAATACCTAAGCATTTATTTGCACACTTCGAATATTTTAGTTTAATATTTTAAAAACTTTTGTTGTTTGCCTCTAATTCAAATTTGAATTCAAATCGTTTTGAACTAACGCGAGATTATCAACAGTAATCTGAGGTGACGTGGCATCGTTAACGTGGGGTTACTGTAGACTAATTATCCGAGCGTCACACTTACATACATGGCAATTGCGCTAAAGTAAAACCAAAAAGTGCATGCCACATGGTGAGGGAAGTCATCTTAAAGACATGGTGCACGCCATTTTCTCTTGTTCTGTAAAATTCTTCGATGGCCTTCTAGTATAGTATCAATATACATGAGGGTTGCTTTGGCCTTTGGTCTAGATCATTACATCTAATAGGAGAAGAGGAAAGTGTTAATAGACATGCTCAACAAAGTTTAGTTGAGGCGAATATTTCTCATTATATTCTTGGGGGCAAAAACTTCTACAAATTTATTGCAAAACTGATGCATGATAGTACAATGCCCAAAATTTAAATGATTGAGACACACAATAGAGGTGGCTAATACCATGAAAAAAACCAATATGTGTTATTCCCTTTCTCAAAAAAATGCAGCTCCCTTGAGAGAGAAAACTCTAAAGTATATGGAAAATGCATATGTATTCTAGCTGAATGTCCACTGAAGAATATATCCCCGTATGCCGATGAAAGCAATTGTTTTCTCTAGATGCACTGTGTGCGCTACCAATGAAGCATTATCTATCCTGCAGATACGCCAGATGTGTATCAATGGAGTACAAAGCCTCTAAAAGACTAAAAGCACAATTTTTTTTTCAAATGCAAGAGTAGTTACCACACACCATGCACGTACTAATTAACTCAGGTTCGACAAATAAGTACTCCCTCTGTTCATAATTATTGTCATGGTTTTCGTTTGAACTAAAAGCACGACAGGAATTATGAAACTGACGGAGTACTAAACATACATCCATCAATGAGGAAGAGTCATCCATGACCATGAGCAAGTGCTAACTCCACCACTCAACTGAACCTATTCCCCAGCACCATCTAAAAACACTATTGTCAAGATGAGTACCAAGTCCAAAACTGAGTTACATAAACAAATAATGAAAACAAAACATAACTTCGTACAGACAATTGCAGTGTGAGCTTTTCTGTTAAATGTGAAATATATCTAGGCATTTCCAAAGTAAATAACTATGCAGTTGGCATGGATCAGTAGAAAGTAGGGGACGAAGCCATGAAGGCCTGGGCCCAGTTGATTTGCTCTTTAATGCTCCACCTCTCAAGAGCACTACATTATGAAATGTAGGGAGTAGATCATATCAAGAATAAATAAGAAACATCTCATAATTAGTAAAAAATTATTGCGGCTGAGTTGCTCTATCCCTATCCTTGGCCTATGTCTCTTACCGCCTCCGCCGTTGTTGCATCTACTGCTGATGTTGGTGCCCTCGGTGGCACCACTACGCCACGACAATCCGCGGATGATTAGAGTCCTCGACGACCACCGCCGCTAGCTCATCCTGGTCTAACGACGGTCGGACGGGGGCACGCGCCTACAACTTCCATCTCCCCCCTCTTCTCCTTGAGGGGTTAATACACAACTGCCAAAGCAACATGACATCAAACTAGATAAGCCATACTTGCAAGAGAGTATAACAGCAGATGGAGAAAGTACAGGGAAGAAGAACATGGAGACTTGGTAGAGAGGTCGTCAAACTGGAACCCAGCTTTGACATGAGTGGCCATGCATACCAAAATGTTGCCCGCGGTACAATGTGTGCCTTGCAAGTCCAAAACTGAGTTACATAAACAAATAATGAAAACAAAACATAACTTCGTACAGACAATTGCAGTGTGAGCTTTTCTGTTAAATGTGAAATATATCTAGGCATTTCCAAAGTAAATAACTATGCAGTTGGCATGGATCAGTAGAAAGTAGGGGACGAAGCCATGAAGGCCTGGGCCCAGTTGATTTGCTCTTTAATGCTCCACCTCTCAAGAGCACTACATTATGAAATGTAGGGAGTAGATCATATCAAGAATAAATAAGAAACATCTCATAATTAGTAAAAAATTATTGCGGCTGAGTTGCTCTATCCCTATCCTTGGCCTATGTCTCTTACCGCCTCCGCCGTTGTTGCATCTACTGCTGATGTTGGTGCCCTCGGTGGCACCACTACGCCACGACAATCCGCGGATGATTAGAGTCCTCGACGACCACCGCCGCTAGCTCATCCTGGTCTAACGACGGTCGGACGGGGGCACGCGCCTACAACTTCCATCTCCCCCCTCTTCTCCTTGAGGGGTTAATACACAACTGCCAAAGCAACATGACATCAAACTAGATAAGCCATACTTGCAAGAGAGTATAACAGCAGATGGAGAAAGTACAGGGAAGAAGAACATGGAGACTTGGTAGAGAGGTCGTCAAACTGGAACCCAGCTTTGACATGAGTGGCCATGCATACCAAAATGTTGCCCGCGGTGCAATGTGTGCCTTGCAAGCAAGACGACGACACCTTGCCTTGGCAATGGAAACTTTAGTAGTGGCAGCAAAACCCAACCTAAGAGGCGGCCGACAGGAGCTGCAGAAGCAGCACACACCAACAGCAAGCCGATGCAACTTGGGAAGCGGAGGCGGCAATAATGACTTGCTAACCACGGGGCAGTCTGCCAAAGCATAAATCCCATTCTTCTCATAAGCTATAGCCGTGACCAAAGACAACATCGCAATGTGCCCCTCCCTCCTATGCCTCAAATCGTGTACCAGTGAGAGACCGTACCAGTGTAGAGAAGCCCTTGCGAAAATATTATTTAGTTAGAAGGCTGATTGCTGATGAACATTGATTTTAACTATAAACATATATATTCACATAATGTTGCAGTTAATCCCAAAAATATAGTATTGAACTATCCAGAAAGTGATCTAAAATGATGAAAAGATGAGAACAGAAAGCAATCAACATCATCAAAATATTCTTCCAATTAAGACACTACTACAACAAGAGAATGGAACTGTTGGCATCAATGCTGATGTTCCTCCATCTGGCTCCATTCCCTTACTGTCAAAGAATGGAACTAATTCATTTATGACAAAAATCTCTGCCGCGCAAGAGCCTTGTGACAAAAAGATTGAGATGGTTACCTCACAGAATTCCTGCAATTAGATGCTCACTTCGGCAACAAATACTTGAAAGCGGATAATTAACTGAAAGGTGAAGCAGAAGTATGAATTACTAACCATTACTTGATGACCTATCTACACAATTGAGGGATTCTGTACGTAGTACTATGCATATTCATATCAGAATATCACAAAGATGGATGTGTACCAACCTGCTCCTAGACCATGAACTAAAGGGTTGTGATTTGCTTCGCTTCCTTGGTTGGTCCTGCATGGAACCAAACAGTACTCATACTCCTTTTTTATGCAGCTAAAATAATGAATCAAAGAAGAGTTTGAACAACTTCGCACAAATAAAAGAGCATATCTAATTAAACACATCCAGTCAAAAAATTGTTCTCGCTGGAGGGAACATCAATATAAAATGAAAAGTATCAATCAACTTTTAAGTTGTACGCGGACTAACATGAAGAACGTAATCGTTTGTCATCCTCTGTCGTACACTTGATGCCCAATCTGCATCCCCACTTGAAAAAAAAACCTGAATCAATTGTTCAGTCCATATATATATATATATATATATATATATATATAGAACTCCTGAGGTGTGTCAGATTGGTCACACATAGTTGAATAATGCGGCAGAACACTTCTACTAAAGCAAAAAAATATGCAGGGTAGAATTATCAGAAGTCTCCCTAATGACATGATATTTATTGTTGCCGTTGCACACACAGTGGATCTTGTTTTTCCACCTACAGTTAGACAAACAAATACATGCTTGTGAAGATTGCGGAATACTTGTTATGTGGGCACGTTACATTATAGCAGGGATCAATAATTTAAAAATCATAATGCAGGTGATATCGGCACAGTTTATCAGAAAAAAAAATTAATGTGCAAATTAGCAAACGCCTTCTGTCCATAGTAGCATCAAGAGGTGAAAAACAAGTGAAATGTAGCATCATGGAACCACTGAATCAACAAAGATAGTTAGAATGCAAACATATTGGAGGTGAGAACTCAATTAACCTTTTATCTGGCACAAGCTTCACATCAGATCAACTTCATGGAGAAACTTACTTGTCAACTTCCATCTCCGCACGACGACTTCCATCGACGATAGTGCTGACTTGCCTGATTACTTGTCAAATTCTCCTTTAATAGTAGAGATAAGTAATGGTGTAGTAGCACGTATTAAATCTAATTTTGAGGGGTTGAATATCAGATTAAATTCAATAATTCATATTATAGTAAAAAATCATACTTATCTTTCACACTCAATATTTACTTGTCTTCTCCTTTATAACATATTGTATATCTACTTCTCACATTAATATGCTCGATACCCATGTTTCTTTAATCGCCAATCCCAAGTCACTACAAGACCATCAGGTTATGTAGGTGCTAAACATTACAACTGATAAGCTTCTTGTAAGCAAAAATGTTTTAAAAGTCAACCTGCACACACTTTATATTGGCTTAACTTTAAAAAAAGTTGTATTTTGATCCCAAAAATTTGAACTTTGCAAATTTTAGGTGAATTCTGAAATGATACTATCTACTGGAAGCAGTGAGAATACAACACACAATTACATATAAAGGTAGTTGGCAGATGATCTTAACTCGCAACAACTGATATATGTGCACGTGTGTGGCATGCACACACAATTAGCTAGCTTCTTGCTAATGGTCAACAACTTACAACCAAACGAAGACGATGGATGGTGATAACCAATAATAGTTAGCAAATTACAGGTTAATTCAAGCATCTAACTAATTAATTAATAGACATTAGCTCGCAAAACAGTAACAAGCATATATGTGTAACATGAAAGCCCATCTAGCTAGATTCTTGCTCATGGTCAAGGACTAATAATTAAACTAAAACGTACTTACATATCAAGCTTGCATCCAACTGTACTTAGTCCCAGGTTAGAATAATCAAAAGACATGTGAGTGTTTCAAAAAGAGGAATATTCTAATTCCGAACAAATTGATACCACTCTTTTAGAAAAAGAGAAGATTTGTTTCAAGCACACATGATGCCCGCGGTAGTGCTTCTTGGCGTTGTATTTAATTATAAAACCTTAAATTGGATTTCTCTTAACTATGCGAGGACAGGGTAAGGTAGCAACCAACCTTGATTGCTGAAAATTATGCATCAAGAAGAAGGGAGCAATTAGACGTCAAACTTGAAAATAAAACCTTGTTAGTTTCAAAAAATTTACCAAGGTTGGGACGAATCAGCTCACACAGATTGCACATTCTGTGGTGCGGCATTCCCAAACTGCTTTCATGCCGGATAGAAACATCCTGGAAGGGGTGGTGGTCCTGCATGAAATGCTCCATGAAATCCACTCGAAAAAATTGGATGGAGTTATTTTTAAGGTGGATTTCGAGAAAGCGTACAATAAAGTAAAGTGGCCATTCCAACAACAGGCGTTGCGTATGAAAGGTTTTGATGAAGTCCGGCGACGCCAGGTTGAATCATATACGCAAAAAGGGAGTGTTGGAATTAAAGTGAATGACGAGATCGGTCATTATTTCCAGACACGAGATCGGTCATTATTTCCAAACACAAAAGGGCCTAAGACAAGGGGATCCGATGTCCCCTATTTTGTTCAACATTGTAGTTGATATGTTGGCAATTTTGATAGGAAGGGCTAAGGAGGCTGGTCAAGTGGGGGGCCTTGTACCTCATCTCGTTGATGGAGGGGTGTCCATCCTCCAGTACGCTGATGATACAATCATCTTTATGGAGCACGACTTGACAAAAGCGAGAAATATGAAGCTGGTGTTATGCTTATTTGAACAATTAATCGGGTTAAAGATTAACTTTCACAAAAGCGAATTGTTCTGCTTTGGTAGAGCCAATGATGAACAAGAGGCCTACAAGCAATTGTTTGGGTGTGATTTGGGGGCTCTGCCTTTCACATACTTAGGAATACCAATCCACCATCGTAAGCTGACAAACAGAGAATGGAAGTGCATCGAGGACCGATTTGAAAAGAAACTGAGTTGCTGGAAGGGCAAGCTCATGTCATACGGAGGTCGCTTAATTCTGATAAATTCGGTTCTCACGAGTATGCCTATGTTTCTTTTGTCTTTCTTCGAAGTCCCAGTTGGTGTTAAGAAAAGACTGGACTTTTATCGATCCCGATTCTTTTGGCAGAGTGATGAGCTAAAAAGAAAATACCGTTTAGCCAAATGGGATATCATCTGTAGAAAGACCAAGGGGGTCTTGAGATTGAGAATCTTGAAATCAAGAACAAATGTCTTCTCAGCAAGTGGTTGTGGAAGTTATCTAGCGGAACTGACGCCACTTGGGTACAAATCCTTCATAGTAAGTATCTTCAAACCAAAACTTTGTCTCAGGTCACAGTAAGACCGACTGGTTCACCCTTTTGGAAAGGGCTTATGAAAGTAAAGCTTTCCTTGTTTAATAGGACAAAGTTTATTGTTGGTGACGGAGCCATTACGAGATTCTGGGAGGATACTTGGCTCGGAGAGGTACCCCTACCCATCCAATACCCGTCGTTGTATCGTATTGTTCAACGACGTGAGGTTTTTGTTGCAACAGTATTTCAATCAATTCCCCTTAATATTCAGTTCAGAAGGGCGTTAGTGGGCAATCGTTGGGAAGAATGGTTGCATCTAGTAAGGAGACTGATGGACGTTCAGCTTTCCCAACAACCCGATGAATTACGCTGGAAGCTTACTAGGTCGGGAGACTTTACAGTTAAATCAATGTATGTTGATGTGATCAATTCAAGCTCGATTCCTAGTTCCAAACATGTGTGGGCTGTCAAAGTTCCTTTGAAAATTAAAGTTTTTATGTGGTTTCTCCACAAACAAGTTATTTTAACCAAGGACAACTTGACAAAGCGTAATTGGACAGGACCTACTAGGTGTAGTTTCTGTGATCGGGAGGAAACGATTAAACACCTTTTTCTTGATTGCCCACTAGCTAAAGTGTTATGGAGGACAGTCCATATTGCTTTCAATATTTCTCCATTGAGTAGAGCCCGAGTTAGCGCGACATATTCGTGTAGGAGTCTGCGCCTTGGTGTGGGCGCTCTGGAATTGCAGGAATGATTTGGTTTTTAACAGGACAACACACATTCATTTTTTGCAGGTTATTTTCAGAGCTACGACGCCGATCCGTTCCTGGTTGCTACTCACTCCGACAGAGGCCAGGGAGCGTTTGGTTACTAGATCTATCCGCTGGGAGACGGTAGCTCGGGATATCTTCAACTGGTTTGGATGGCGGTCATGTAATAGGATAGGCAATTAGTTTTCCTATCTCTTTTTAGCCAGCCGGTTGTGGCATCCTTCTTTTGGCTAGTTTGTGTTTCTAGCCTTTTTGGTTCTGTGTGAGCCCCTTTTTTATTCACTTTTTATTTTTGGAGACCTCGAGACCTTGTTGGAACTATTTTATTTGGTTTAATAAGATGGCCGTATGCATCTTTCTGATGCAGAGGCCAGGGAGACCCCCGTTTTCGAGAAAAAAATTCTTAACTTGTAATGGGGCAAAGAAGCATCTCAGTAAAAGTTTTGACCTTGCAATTAAATGCACATATCAATCATGTATGACCTGAACCTTTCAAATTCCTTAACTGAATGTCCAGATCGCTGAAATGCAGTTCCTTTAAAAAAATTGAATGAGAGTGATTGTAGGTACAGTAGTATGACCAGAAGTATGGTTGATGAAACTACAGGTTACTGTCCAGAATCATGTTCTTGGGCTCTGCATTGCCATGTGCATACCAAGGTGCCTGAAACCCCAAAGTGATTATCTCCCAAATAATTACTAACCAAACAGGAAGATGACGAAGGATTCCAATAGCTAAATTAACATACAAGTATTAATAGCAACACTTCGGCATGATAAATAGAAGATTAAAAAGAGGAGTCATAATATGTGGTATCATTTACCTTAGACTGAAGCTTGGTTAAAAAGAGTGCAGTCACCGATTAAGCTTCGTTCCTCATAGTAGCTAGAAATCATTTCATCAAAACTGTGGCACATCACACTTTTTTTACATCATTCCACTACAGCGCTGCTTCAAAGAATTATTGTGTCTGGACCACAACGCCAACGGAACCCATCCTGCCCAACAACTGTGAGATGAAGTGAGCAGTTAAAGTAAAGATAAATCATGGAATGAGAGTATATACCGACAACCATACTCTATAGTGAGCAGTTAAAGTAAAGATAAACATGAAGCCAACGACACATCAAGATCAAGCGAACAACAATTAGATCATATCACGATGAGGAGAGCATGTGCCACTACCTTTTCAGGTTATATGTCAATGATGGAACTGATTACTCATCAGCGTCGGAGTGTCAATGGCCACCATGTCTCCAGAGCCAGTGAAGGCCGCTGGTGTAGTAGGAGAGGAGGTCACTCCTGGTTTGCTTGGCTATAAGGCGGTGAAGCAAGAGGAAATACACGTCGCCCCTGCGGTGGAGGTGGGGTCCATGTGGCCTCCGGCCACGACACCTGTGACGACACACAAAACAATCAAGAAGAGGAATAACTACCAGCCTTGATAGGAAAAGGACACGAAGGATCGGGCAAACCGAGCGAGTTATTGCAAAATAGAGGAGGACGGGAACATATTGGTTTCTTGACTGGACTATCAAATATCGCAGAGGCATTTTCCTATGTGAGGGTGGTGATCAGTGTTAGTGTGTTAACCGATATGACTTCGGCAATGCTAGATGCTCTGAACTCATTGTCAGCACAAAGCACGGTGCATTTTTATTGAATCCATAGGTCAAATAATCTAATATGCATAGAAAGAAAATGCAGCTGCTGGAAGTTGAACCAAGTTAGTGATAAAAATACCTTATACATTCAACTTCTCCTCCTATTTCTTCAGCAAGACTACAGAGGTGCACTTGGCTACAGGGTCAATGTGGAAAAGCTTAGCTACATCAGGACTGGTAGTATGGTAGAAGTTGAATGTTTCTTCCAACCTTGAAGCAGCAGCAAACTCATTACTTCGAGAACCCTACAGCATTTGACATGATTTATTGACCACCACACCGCAGTCTGCAATATCTAAACTTCAGGAACTGCTACTCTTAGTAAAGGTACACATATGACTGCTTTTCTTGGTAGTTAGTAGCCACGATTGGTGGTTGGAATATTAATTAAGCCGGCCATACAACAGTACTGCTACTCTTAGTCATCTTTCAAACACATCAAATTTGACATATCTACAGAGAATATAATGTTAAGCAAACGAATGGAAGAAAAAGAATAGCATAAGATTGTAGAAAATAGGATGACAACAGAGCTCAGCATTACAGGATAGCTTGAATAAGATGGGTATCTATATATGAGTGGAGTTATACCTAAGTTTCTTGTTCTGTCCAAGCAAGATCAGTTATGAGCACATCATCAAATTGGTACCCGAATCTGCTACCTGCTGGCGGCGGGCATGTATGAGGCGGAAAAGCTTCTTGTAGGGGGAGAGAAACAAAATAAGGTTTTTTATTGTTACAAAATAAGATGTCCTATTCTTCTTCCGCACTGGAATTGATTACACGCTACATGGTCTCCTTGAATGTAGGTAAATACCAAATTACCGGCTGAAGTAATTTTCTATTTCACCTACTCGGTGCTCAGGTGGTCTGAGTGGCGTAAATCAATGTAATGATATCTCTGCTTAGATAAACCATGATGAATCCAAAGGTACAAGCAGAAGACAACATGTCTGTTGCAGCATCTCCTTAGATAAACCATGATGAATCCAAATCAGTGCTATTCTCTGATTTGTTATGTTTTCCTGAATGTTGTGACTCTTGCAGCATCTAATTTTTAGTTTCATGTCGCTCAAATTTTATGGAGTCACCATGATGCAGTAGGAATGCATAATATAAACCCGGCCAGATGCAGTATCTGATATTGATATGTTACTGCGTGATGGGAGTATGTAAGGTGCATCTACAAATCCAAAAGCAATTGGAATCCTACTATTAGGCAAACAAATACCCATGAGAGAATGACTCACTCCTCGACGATTATGGTTGTTTTTATATTACAAACAACCCAACAGCAAACCTAATCAGACTTTATTTTGGTCTGAGCCCTATAAGAAAATGTAAACTTTCTTATCCTTTAAATTTGGATCAATTCTTGAACATCAATTACTTAGAAAGAGCACCAACACCAAATAGGGCTCAGACCGTCAGATCGTGTTTGGAACTGAATTTTAGCAGGGAGGGAAAGGGGAGAGGAGCACTCACGGTTGTGTATCCGGCATACAAAAGAAGACCAAGATTGAGAACCACCAAATCTGATTCAAGCACAAAAGAACAAGGGAGAGATTATGCCAGATCGAATCTACTGACCCCAAATTGACCTTGAAGGAAAGAGCAACCAGATCGAATCTCATGAGCGCTTACTCCACCAAGACGCATCCAGTGAATCCACATGCAGGACGGATCGACGACACCATACGTTTCCTCTCCGTCCATCGACCCACCCGCCAGCCTCGCGACAGAGCATAGTGCTGCAAGGAGAGGAGGAGACATGCCCTAGGATCTCACCTTGGGCAGGCGACATCGGCGGCGGCGACAACCTCGACGAAGATCTCCCTAGGGTCATGCCCCTCTCAGACCTCGACGTCGGTGATGGCAGACCTCGGCGGCTGTGTCCCGACGGCGCCCTGGAGGTGTGCAATGAAGGCGGCGACGGATCCTTTATTACCTCGGCGTCGGCTTCTCTAGCATCTCGGCTGCGGTTCCTCTAGATCCACGATGGCGGCTGGGGCATGTTTCCCGTCGTCGTAGAGAATAGATCGAGGGTGTCGGATGTTGGGTTTCGGTACACCCTTAAGGTTCGAACTCTGTGGTGCGCATAAAGATCTCTTCCCTATCGATCTACGTCCGATCGCCTCGTGAGATCTAAGCTGAAAACGATGAACAACACAAGGGACACGAGATTTATACTGGTTCGGGCCACCATTGTGGTGTAAAACCCTACTCCAGTGTGTGGTGTGGTGGATTGCCTCAGGGGCTGATGGTGAACAGTACAGGGAAGAACGGACTCGTGAGAGGTGTTCTTGAGCTGGTGCGATGAACTGCTTGGGTGAGTTCGATCGCCTGTCTCTCTCTCTAGTCTTCCCAAAATCTGGATCCGGTCCCCCCACTCTATGGTGGCTAGCTCTATTTATAGAGGCCCTGGGCCTCTCCACAAATGTTGAGCGGGAAGGGCGCCAACAACGGCCATTTCGAAGCGGAACATCCAGTACAATTTATCCTGACTAAAGTTGGTCTTCGGCTGCCAAAAGCACTGGCGATGACGCCGTCTTGGGCTCCACGTTGACCTCCATCCTGCCGCTCCGCTGGTCTTGGTCTCGTTGCACTGAAATGGCAACCTTTGCTTGATGCCTCGGTACTCCACGTCTGTGCTTGCCCCCTTTGCACCGAAGAGGAAACAAGGACACTGCACAGGCCGGCGCCCGCCTGGCGCCCCCTGGTCTCGATCGCCATGGCTTGCGTCACGAGCACCTCGCGAGGTACCCTGCCTTGATCTCTCCGCCTCCTCGTGAGCCTGCCTGGCGCGGCCGCTCCTAAGGAAGCCTTGGGTCGTCCGTCCCGCGAGGCTTGGCCCCTCACGAGGGTCTTGAGTCTTGTGCTGATGAAGATGGGCCGTACTGGGCCACCACTTGAGCCACGCCGCAGGCCGCAGGCAGACAGGTCTGGGGACCCCCGTTCCCAGAACGCCGATAAAGGGCAGCCTCTTTCGTCAGATATTTTTCCATACGAGGGGTCCCCGCTCTGATTCGTGCCTTCGTGCGAGGGGGGCTCGCTCCCGGTTCGTCCGATTTCTTTTCGTGCGAGCGGGCCTCGTCTGGTTTTTTTCGTGCGAGGCCTTGCTGCATAGTGGTCGTTTGATTTTTTTCATGCGAGGAGATTGTCACGGGGGAGGTGGGAGGAGGACGAAAAAAACCGACGAAGGTGGGAGTTGGGACAAAAATTAACCCGAAATGAAGACTACCAACTGAGACATTAGGAGTAAAGATTTGGCGCTTAGGGTATGGGTATGTTGTATTCGGTGGGTTGCAGCCTCCCAGCGATGGTGGGCCATTTATGATCAACCTTTTGGACGAAGGTGGGCCGGACTACTTAAGCATGGAAGTGGAACGCTTGTGTCACGCCCAATATGCGACCCTATCCTGAAGGAACTCGAAGGTCCCACCAAGGATAGAAGCGCATATTGGATACGCTTTTGCAAGGTGGATATCATTACATCGTACCATTACATAATAATTGGGGATACATACAAGAGGCATACAATACCACATGAATACAACAACATCATAAGTAAGAGCAACATCCGACTACGGATGAAACACAAACAGGAACTCAAATGACATCCACCCTGCTAGCCCAGGCTGCCGACCTGGAACCTATCCCCTGATCGAAGAAGAAGCAGAAGAAGAACTCCAAACAAGTAAACATCGCTCTCACGTCATGATCATCGCATAACCTGTACCTACAACTGTTGTTGTAACAATCTGTGAGCCACGAGGACTAAGCAATCCCATTACCATGGGTATCAAGACTAGCAAAAGCTTAATGGGTATGGAAAGGATAAGTTGTGAGGTTGCAGCAGCGACTAAGCATATATGGTGGCTAACGTATGCAAATAAGAGCGAGAAGAGAAGCAACGCAACGGTCGAGAAGCTAGAAGTGATCAAGAAGTGATCCTGAAACTACTTATGTTCATACATAACCCATACCGTGTTCACTTCCCGGACTCCGCCGAAAAGAGACCATCACGGCTACACATGCGGCTGATGCGTTTTAATTAAGTCAAGTGTCAAGTTCTGTACAACCGGATATTAAAAACTCCCATCTGCCACATAACCGCGGGCACGGCTTTCGATCAAACCCTGCAGGGGTGTCCCAACTTAGCCCATTATAAGCTCTCACGACCAACGAAGGATATTCCTTCTCCCGGGAAGACCCGATTAGTCTCAGAATCCCGGTTACAAGACATTTCGGCAATGGTAAAACAAGACCAGCAAGACCGTCCGAATGTGCCGACAAATCCCGATAGGAGCTGCACATATCTCGTTCTCAGGGCACACCGGATGGGCAAGATGTCGGGTTGGCATAGACCCTGGTTGCCCAGGGGGCGCCGGACATCGCCCGGTTCGGACCAACACTTAGAGAAGCACTGGCCCGGGGGTTTAAAATAAAGATGACCCTCGGGTTAATTACTCCCAAGGGAAAGGTAATAGGTTGTTAGGCAAATGTAAAATCAAAGTTGGGCCTTGCTGGAGGGTTTTATTCAAAGCGAACTGTGAAGGGGTTCACATACACCCGGCCGCGTAAGGAACGCAAAATCAAGGAACATAACACCGATATGACAGAAACTAAGGTTGCAAGAGTGGAACAAAACACCAGGCATAAGGCTGAGCCTTCCACCCTTTACCAAGTATATAAATGCATTAATTAAATAAGAGATATTGTGATATCCCAACATAATCCTGTCCAACATGGAGCAATATTCAACTTCACGTGCAACTAACAACGCTATAAGAGGGGCTGAGCAAAGCGGTAACATAGCCAAGCAACGGTTTGCTAGGAAGGGTGAAAAGGTTAGAGGCTGATATGGCAATTTGGGAGGCTTGATAAACAAGTGATAGGTAGCACAACATAGCGATAGAACGAAGCAACTAGCATAACAATAATAGTAGTGAGATCCAGGGTAATGGTCATCTTGCCTGAAATCCCGCTAGGAAGAAGAATGATTCCCTGAAGAAGACGAACGGATGAAGACGAACCAAGCATAGTCGAACGAATCCTCACGATCACAATGAAATAGGAACTATCGAGAAGCACAATCAGAAAGAAGCAATCAACAAGGTAAACACACAACACATAAACATGGCATGATGCACAATCAAGTATGATGCATGACAAGGTTAAATGTTGTTAGCATGGTAGAGGTGAAGCGTAAGTAAACTAACTAATTAGGCAAGTTTAAAAGAGGCCGGAACTATCAAACAACAATTCCGGAAAATCCTCATATGCATATTTCGAATTTGGTACTGTTCTGACCTATACACAATTTTAATATTGTTAAACAACAAAATAAAGTGCAGCAAGTTAATCTATGCATTTTTCTACCCCATTTACATATAAAGTTTATTATTTAGTTATGAAATAAACCATTTTAACATGACGTGCAAGCAAAATGATTGAAACAACATGTTTAAACATTTTTAGCATGGATGAAAGCAGCATATTGTGAAACTATACAAAATTCTAAGCATTTTACATATATTGTTTGTTTAATTTGGATGCATGCATATCTAGTTATTAACAATACAAAACAGTGGCATCTCGTGTAAATATGCAACACTGGAAAAAAGATAAAACCACGGAGCAGAATGTAACACCCCCAGTGTCATGCTACAGCAATCCCCTGTTAATGGTGCAATGTCATCATGATACTATTGCTAATCATCACTTGATCCAAATATCAATTCAATTTCAAATCCAATCTAAAGTCAAAAATTCAAAATGCTCAGACATGAAAACAAAAATGTTAATCATGTGCCACATAATCCACAACTAATATTGGTGGTCAACCAACATTTTTTGCAAAAGATTTGAGTGGCCTAAGCTACTTAAAACGGTGGCCTAAGCAATAAATTAAATGCCTTTTTAATGTATAAAATTGGCAATCTTTTTCTAAAGTCTCACAATATTTTTTGTGGCAGTGCAATATACTTCTTTGAATTTGTTGTGGCCAGTGGCAAAATTGTGCAAAGTCATTATTGGCTAAAAAAAGGCAAAAGCTGCTGGAAAAAAGAAAACAAAAAAAAGAAAAGGAAAGAAGAAGGGGTGGGAGAGCCCCTGGCCTCCCCTTGGGCTTCGGCCCATCCCAGCAGGCCGACCCACCTCACCCAGCCTGGTCGGCCCAGTTCCCCGAAGCGCGCCTCCCTCCTGTTCCTCCGACCGGGCGAGGCAGAGCGCGCCCGTCGCCGCCGAACCACCTCGCCGTCGACGCCTCCGCGAGAGGATAAGACCTCCGCTCCCCCCTCGACGCCTCGGCCTCCTCCCCAGCTACCCCCACTCACCTCCGCCTCTCCCACTCCCCTTCAGATCCCCCTCGAGCACTCCCCTCTCTCTGACCTGAGCGCGCCGGTCGCCGTCGTCGCGTCGATTCCGCGACCACCGTCGCCCGTCCGCTGCTCCGACAAGTCGGGGAGCTCCGTCGTGGTCCGCCTCTTCTTCCTCTACACTGGATCGAGACCGGGAGCGCCATCGTCGTCGCTTTCTTCATCTTCCTCATCTACGGCCACCGCACGACCACGCCGTCGATTCGCTCCGGCGAGCTCTCCCCCGAGCCCGCTTTGCACATCTGCAGGAGCGCTGTGAGCTCCTCTCCTTTTCCCCTCACTCCCTGCTCATCCCCGCGCTCGTAGTCGCCAACCACGTCATGGACGTACTCGTCGCCGTAGACGAGCTCGCCGTCATGACCACCGTAGCCCGAGCTCGCGTCCAAGCTCGTAGACGAGCTCCTGGAGCTCGTGCGAGTCCAACGAGACCCCTAGCGCGCCTTCCCGTGCCATGCAGCGCCGTATCCGACGACGCCCGAAGTCCGGCGTCCGCTGCGATGCTCGCCGCCGTCACCTCCGTCCAGCTCCGGCCTCGTAACCACTCCGGTTGGACGCGGCATCTTCTCCCCGTTCGAACGCGCTCGCCCGCGGCCATTTTGGCCGCCGGACGGCGAATCCCGACGCACGGCCGCGCCCTCCGCCGCGGATTTGGTCACCGGAGCTAGCTCCGGCACCACCGCTGAGCTGGCACACCTGGGGCCACCCCCTGGGTCACTGCCAGCGGGCCCTGCAGGCCCCTATTGACTGAGTTGACTCAGTCAACTTTGCTGACTGGGCATCCCTTGTCAATGACAGGCGGGTCCCACTCGCTAATTAACTTCAGTGTAATTTAAAATGTTTAATTAACCTAAGCAGCCGCTAACACCCGGGGCCCACGCCCTTAATTAACCTTGTTTAATTAAAATAAACTCTGTTAAGGTATCTGTCTTTGCCAGGTGGGACCCACTGGTCAGTTTGACCTGGGCAGTGAGTCTGTTGACTGCTGACGTCATCCCACGCAATGCTGACGTCATATTTCCTTTTCTGTTAATTTAAATAATTCTAGAAATTGCTTTAATCTTTGAAAAATTCATAGAAAATAAACCGTAACTCGGATGAAAATGTTTTCTACATGAAAGTTGCTCAGAAAAATCCAACGAATCCGAATATGCGGTCCGTTCATCTGTCACATGCCCCTAGCATGCTGAACATGGGATATTCCCCCTCCGGTCATCTGTTTGACACAGGTCCGGAACCGGGAAAACATTCCCGATTCAATTCCCCCTTCACCTATATCGTGTAGCCATACGTTAGGTCACACCCGGCATAGCTTATTGCCACGTTATGCTTTGTGATGCTATGTTTGCTTTATAATTACTGTTTCTTCCCCCTCTTCTCTCCGATAGACCTCGATACCGATGTTGCCCCTGTGATCGACTACGTCGATGACGACCCCTCCTTGCCAGAGCAACCAGGCAAGCCCCCCTTTGATCATCCCGATATCGCCCATTCCATTCTATCATGCTTGCATTAGATTTGCTATTGTTATTGTTTGCTCCTATTCTGATGCATAGCCTGCTTTTGTAACCTCCTTATCCTAAACTGCTTAGTATAGGTTGGTTAGTGATCCATCAGTGACCCCCACCTTGTCCTTGTTACCCTTGCTTCATCATTGAAGACCTGATCAACGAGATCGAAGACCAGGCCCCCGACACCGCACATCACTTTCCCCTTAGTTGCTCGACACTGCTGGGTTACTATCGAGTGCCGAGGGTGAGACCTCTACAACACTTCTGATGTTAACCATGTAGTGTAGCTATTCGGTCGTGGTCATCGAGGGTGATTCCGCCTTAACCACTTCCGATACGACTCTGTCGTGCAACCCCTCAAGTGTGAACCTCGGGGGTGATTCCTCTTACATTCGCCTTGATGATTACATCGAGTGGAGTTCACCGGGGGTGATTCCTCGGATTTTCCCCTTGATGTTTGGACACACGCATACTTGGACCTTACAACTGTTACTTGAAAAGGCGGGTCGACCCTGAGGGGTACCCGCGAGTGATGTGGAGACGGGTTGACCTGGAGGGTGCCCGAGAGTTGAATACGAGGCGTGGCCGGGCATTCTTAGCCCTTGCCGCAAGTCCTCGAGACGGGGCAACGGGGTCACATCTTTCGTGAGTCTCTGCTTGTTACCGCGCGTTCCTAATCCACTATGATTTGGATATTTGATTCGAGGGGCCTCTGGCCTGATAGCACTAACCATCACGTGGGCATAGTATGGGCGTTCTGCGTCGTATACATCAGCCGAAGCTTAATAGACGTCAGCGACTGAGCGGCGCGCGCCGGGTTCGACAGGTAAGCACCTTCCTTTTTAAAGGAGGTAGCTAGGTCTGCTCACCGGCCGCGTACGCAAAGTGTAGGAGTTCCCGGGGAGATGGCCCATGACCCCTGGGGGCATAGGTTTAGTCCGGCGTGCTGACCTCTCTATTAAGCCTAGGTCGGGTTGCGACGTATTGTTTGGCCGAGGCCGGGCATGACCCAGGAAAGTGTGTCCGGCCGGAGTTAAGCGAGCATGGTGGGTAAGTTGGTGCACCCCTGCAGGGAAGAACTAATCTATGCATAGCCTGTCCTACGGTAACAGACACTTGGAGTTGTATCCCGATCGATACAACTAGAACTGGATACTTGTGATGAGAATTGGATGGTGATGAGTAATGGATTGTGATGAGGTGATAACCGGATAGTATGGCTCTGGGATTGCTTTCTCACAGGGAGTCGAGAAAGGATCTCTGGCCGAGGTTGATAACACTACTACTACTTTACTTTATGCTACTCTACTCCCCCTGTTGCTGCAAGATGGTGGTTTTCAGAAGATGCTAGTCTTCGATAGGACTAGGCCTTCTCTCTGTTCTGGCATTTCTGCAGCCCAGTCCACATATACAGCCTTCCTTTGATAATGTTGCATCTGTAGTGTAGATCCTTGCTTGCGAGTACTTTGGATGAGTACTCACGGTTGCTTTGCTCCCTCTTTTCCCCCTTTTCCATTCTTCTCGGATGACGCAACCAGATGACGGAGTCCAGGAGCCAGATGGCACCTTTGACGACTGCTACTACCCCGAGGGTGCCTACTACCATGTGACGGACGCCGACGACCAGGAGTAGTTAGGAGGCTCCCAGGCAGGAGGCCTTGCCTTTTCGATCGATGTTGCTTTTGTGCTAACCTTCTTAAGGCAAACTTGTTTAAATCATGTCTGTACTCAGATATTGTTGCTTCCGCTGACTCGTTTGTATTCGAGCCCTCGAGGCCCCTGGCTTGTAATATAAAGCTTGTACTATTTTAATTTGTGTCTAGAGTTGTGTTGTGATATCTTCCCGTGAGTCCTTGATCTTGATCGTACACATTTGCGTGCATGATTAGTGTACGATTGAATCAGGGGCGTCACAAGTTGGTATCAGAGCCGACTGCCTGTAGGTAGCCCCCTTTCCAACTCCTTGGCCGAAGTTGAGTCTAGTCACTGAAAAACTTTTACTAACATTGGCTGTGTGTCTTACGGGCCCACGTCGCCATTGTGTGGTATTAGGATCTTTTACTACTCGTCTATACTCTGGGACTCTGATCTCTCTTCTACTCGGGTTAAAGATTTTACTAACTCTAAATCTAGGTTCTCGTAACTAATTCCTTCCGGAGAGCCCTTCATTCCAGATGATCGCTTGGTGCATCAGAAGATTCCGAAGATACTCTCCGATGTTTTTTACGAGACCCTTGTGCCCTTCGTCGTTGCAATTCCCTACCACTGACAAATCCCCATGGATAACTACACACACTTGTCATTCATACAATCATTCCTTGTTGCTCTTGTTATTACAAGATGCCCTAAAATACTCTCCGTTGCCTCGAGAATCCTTTGAGCTTACTGCCTTACAGTTCTTTACCACATGAATACCCCTACGAATAATTCCTCGCACTTATCGAGTATCCATTCATCCCCAGTTGTTCGTATGCTTCATAAGATTCTCTGAAATACTATTCGACCTTCCAAAAATCCTCAGCAGCCTATTGTTGTTGAAATTCTTGTTTGCTTGCATTATGGTTAATTCCATATTTCTAGTAATCTTCGTTGACATCCTCTGTCACTATCATTTCGAGTCCCTTGATCCAGTATGTCGCGAATGCTCGTAATCCTTAATCAGATCCTAGCATTCACCCTTCCGGCTCAGATGTCACTCCAAACATGAGCTTGTTCTTGTCAAATCAAACCTTGATTGATTGTTGATCTATACCGATTCAACTCAATTATCTTTTGATCAGATACCTTTGCTTCAGATCTTTTGGTTTGAAAATCGTAATTCCTTTGTATTCAAGCTCTAAAGTTATCCAGTTATATCTATAACCCGATGCCTTTGCATTCTTTCTTCTTTTGGGTGAGTATCAGTACTCACATCAGATCTTGTATGGACCACCATATCCTTGGTTGGATTATTATCCGACAATGTCCTTCATAATCATTAAACTTGTGAGTTTTGCCCTGACACATAATGCCTTTGGTAAATTCTATCATCTGCTTTTGTCAACCATGCTTTGCTTTCGAGCTGGTATATTTTAATCCTGAAGTTAGTGGTTTATGTTCCTAAGATACCCCTATGGGTTGAACCTATGCCTTCCCTAATCCGTGTGAACTCGAAAGAGATGTGAGTCATACTCTTCTGGTGCTTCACCAGATAATCTTTCGCACTACAAATTCTCCGAAAACGAGGAGTGAATGAAAGGTTATGCATTGAAGAAATGAAAGTCGACCTTGAACCTTTGTGTTCATGCCCATGGACCCGATGTAGAACTTATCATGGAAGCTGCTCGTAGAAATATTTACCCCTTGTTAGACGTTCATCTTGTATCGGTGGTTTGATCATTCATAATCATGGTTCTGACCATAGTTTCTCCTTAATTCCATTTCCCGGACAAGTTAAAATACTTGTCTCCTGCAAGTCATTTCACCTGTCCAACCTCCAATTTGATCTACCTTCAAGTATTGCCTCATGTTATCTCGAGGATATTGTGTCATTGCACCACCTCTTGTAAATTCTTAATTGGAGTGATACTCCGTCATATCATTCCTAGCCTGATCGGATATATCATTATCGTGCTAATTTTAACTGTGCTACCTGGTCCTTATTCCTGGAGCACAACTTTTTGACGATGAGCGAAGCTTACGTCGATCTTCCTCATCTTATCATTCCACCTTGAACAACAAGCTTGAATCCGAGCTTGTGTCGTATATGTGGTTCCAATAGCCTTTGCTTCATCATTCCTCTTGCTTGGTGTCGTTGCTGCTCGATGGCATCTTCATAGAGCCTCTTGACAAAATTTGTCGTGATCACCATCAATATACTGTCTTGTTCTAAGATATCAATCAAATTCTTGAGGACAAATACCACCCTTGCCCATTGATGATTCGTGTTGTCATCGACACCATCCTTGACTTCCTGCCAATACAGACTTGGTCATGTTTTGATTATATCTTACATTCCTTGACATTCTTGGAATTGTTCCTGTGTACTTCTTGTGACCTGCAGGTTCAATTTTGATTGAAACACCATGTTAATGTTACCTCGAAGCATGACTATGGTACGCCGAACAACAACAAGAACATTGGAAGTGCATTGCCAAATGTTTCTTGCTCTATTATCCAAACACCGTTGTATGGATCACATCATGAATTCCTTTGCCCCTTTATCCAAATGGTGATGTACTTGTTGATCTAACATGTATATCATGCTCTACTTTTCCTTGGGAAAAGATACACTCCTAAATCTTGTGTATAAACACATTTTCCTTTCCATTGGTTTGCTTAACCTTTCTTGTGATCTATATATGTTATAAGCAGAAATAATTCCCTGCTTATGGAAATACCTCGGTTTACAACTCTGTCAGTGTGACCCTGTTACTATTGCTGATGACATCCTGGTAACCCCTGATGGACGAGAACTTTGCCTATTGGTCCGCCTCGTTCAACGAGCAGGAAAATGGTTCTCTTCGTCCCTCGCCCTTGGTACCAACGTTGTTGCCAACATAATTGGCAGGCTATCCTCTGACCTGCCTTGCTATCATGACCATGCAAAATGTTAGCGCCTTCTTGCTTTTAACCCACATGGTGGGCCCAGAACCCATAGTTCCATAGGATCGAAACCTGACTCTCGTGTTTATCCTTTATTCCGAAGTATCATTTGCTCTTGGCTTTGTGTGTTGTCACGAGCCACCGTCCGAGAGATGATCCTTTCCCGATGCTCTGAACCCCTTTCTCACACTCTGTCCAGGTATCGATCCTTTGTCCATTCGCTTGAAACTTCCTATTGTACCTTCATACTTTGCCCTCGATGTTTTATTAACTTTCAACTCGAGAGATACTTCCGCCTCATTCCCTGAGTTATTCACCAGATAATTAACCCTATAAGGGTCAGTTCTCCCGAAGTTACTCTTTACTTCCGCACTAAAATCTCGGGACGAGATTTCTTGTAGTGGAGGAGAATTGTAACACCCCCAGTGTCATGCTACAGTAATCCCCTGTTAATGGTGCAATGTCATCATGATACTGTTGCTAATCTTCACTTGATCCAAATCTCAATTCAATTTCAAATCCAATCTAAAGTCAAAAATTCAAAATGCTCAGACATGAAAACAAAAATGTTAATCATGTGCCAAATAATCCACAACTAATATTGGTGGTCAACCAACATTTTTTGCAAAAGGTTTGAATGGCCTAAGCTACTTAAAACGGTGGCCTAAGCAATAAATTAAATGCCTTTTTAATGTATAAAATTGGCAATCTTTTTCTAAAGTCTCACAATATTTTTTTGTGGCAGTGCAATATACTTTTTTGAAATTGTTGTGGCCAGTGGCATAATTTTGCAAAGTCATTATTGGCTAAAAAGAAAAGGCAAAAGCTGCTGGAAAAAAGAAAACAAAAAAAAGAAAAGGAAAGAAGAAGGGGTGGGAGAGCCCCTGGCCCCCCCTTGTGCTTCGGCCCATCCCAGCAGGCCGGCCCACCTCACCCAGCCTGGCCGGCCCAGTTCCCCGAAGCGCGCCTCCCTCCTGTTCCTCCGACCGGGTGAGGCAGAGCACGCCCGTCGCCGCCGAACCACCTCGCCGTCGACGCCTCCGCGAGAGGATAAGGCCTCCACTCCCTCCCTCGACGCCTCGGCCTCCTCCCCAGCTACCCCCACTCACCTCCGCCTCTCCCACTCCCCTTCAGATCCCCCTCGAGCACTCCCCTCTCTCTGACCCGAGCGCGCCGGCCGCCGTCGTCACGTCGATTCCGCGACCACCGTCGCCCGTCCGCTGCTCCGACAAGTCGGGGAGCTCCATCGTGGTCCGCCTCTTCTTCCTCTACACTGGATCGAGACCGGGAGCGCCATCGTCGTCGCTTTCTTCATCTTCCTCATCTACGGCCACCGCACGACCACGCTGTCGATTCGCTCCGGCGAGCTCTCCCCCGAGCCCGCTTTGCACATCTGCAGGAGCGCTGTGAGCTCCTCTCCTTCTCCCCTCACTCCCTGCTCATCCACGCGCTCGTAGCCGCCGACCACGTCATGGTCGTACTCGTCGCCGTAGATGAGCTCGCCGCCGTGACCACCGTAGCCCGAGCTCGCGTCCGAGCTCGTAGACGAGCTCCTGGAGCTCGTGCGAGTCCAACGAGACCCCTAGCGCGCCTTCCCATGCCATGCAGCGCCGTATCCG
The DNA here is from genome assembly GCF_018294505.1 of Triticum aestivum. Lineage (NCBI taxonomy): Eukaryota > Viridiplantae > Streptophyta > Magnoliopsida > Poales > Poaceae > Triticum > Triticum aestivum. The sequence goes on along the minus strand of NC_057801.1, from coordinate 418,302,248 downwards.
ACGATGCCCGAAGTCCGGCGTCCGCTGCGATGCTCGCCGCCGTCACCTCCGTCCAGCTCCGGCCTCGTAACCACTCCGGTTGGACGCGGCATCTTCTCCCCGTTCGAACGCGCCCGCCCGCGGCCATTTTGGCCGCCGGACGGCGAATCCCGACGCACGGCCGCGCCCTCCGCCGCAGATTTGGTCGCCGGAGCTAGCTCCGGCACCACCGCTGAGCTGGCACACCTGGGGCCACCCCCTGGGTCACTGCCAGCGGGCCCCACAGGCCCCTATTGACTGAGTTGACTTAGTCAACTTTGCTGACTGGGCATCCCTTGTCAATGACAGGCGGGCCCCACTCGCTAATTAACTTCAGTGTAATTTAAAATGTTTAATTAACCTAAGCAGCCGCTGACACCCGGGGCCCACGCCCTTAATTAACCTTGTTTAATTAAAATAAACTCTGTTAAGGCCTCTGTCTCTGCCAGGTGGGACCCACTGGTCAGTTTGACCTGGGCAGTGAGTCTGTTGACTGCTGACGTCATCCCACGCAATGTTGACGTCATATTTCCTTTTCTGTTAATTTAAATAATTCTAGAAATTGCTTTAATCTTTGAAAATTCATAGAAAATAAACCGTAACTCGGATGAAAATGTTTTCTACATGAAAGTGGCTCAGAAAATCCAATGAATCCGAACACGCGGTCCGTTCATCTGTCACATGCCCCTAGCATGCTGAACATGGGACATTCCCCTCCGGTCATCTGTTTGACACAGGTCCGGAACCGGGAAAACATTCCCAATTGAATTCCCCCTTCACCTATATCGTGTAGCCATACGTTAGGTCACACCCGGCACAGCTTATTGCCACGTTATGCTTTGTGATGCTATGTTTGCTTTATAATTACTGTTTCTTCCCCCTCTTCTCTCCGGTAGACCCCGAGACCGATGCTGCCCCTGTGATCGACTACGTCGACGACGACCCCTCCTTGCCAGAGCAACTAGGCAAGCCCCCCTTTGATCATCCCGATATCGCCCATTCCATTCTCTCATGCTTGCATTAGATTTTGCTATTGTTATTGTTTGCTCCTATTCTGATGCATAGCCTGCTTTTGTAACCTCCTTATCCTAAACTGCTTAGTATAGGTTGGTTAGTGATCCATCAGTGACCCCCACCTTGTCCTTGTTACCCTTGCTTCATCATTGAAGACCCGATCAACGGGATCGAAGACCAGGCCCCGACACTGCACATCAATTTCCCCTTAGTTGCTCGACACTACTGGGTTACTATCGAGTGCCGAGGGTGAGACCTCTACAACACTTCTGATGTTAACCATGTACTGTAGCTATTCGGTCGTGGTCATCGAGGGTGATTCCGCCTTAACCACTTCCGATACGACTCTGTCGTGCAACCCCTCAAGTGTGAACCTCGGGGGTGATTCCTCTTACGTTCACCTTGATGATTACATCGAGTGGAGTTCACCGGGGGTGATTCCTCGGATTTTCCCCTTGATGTTTGGACACACGGATACTTGGACCTTACAACTGTTACTTGAAAAGGTGGGTCGACCCTGAGGGGTAACCGCGAGTGATGTGGAGACGGGTTGACCTGGAGGGTGCCCGAGAGTTGAATACGAGGCGTGGGCGGGCATTCTTAGCCCTTGCCGCAAGTCCTCGAGACGGGGCAACGGGGTCACATCTTTCGTGAGTCTCTGCTTGTTACCGCGCGTTCCTAATCCACTATGATTTGGATATTTGATTCGAGGGGCCTCTGGCCTGATAGCACTAACCATCACGTGGGCATAGTATGGGCGTTCTGCGTCGTATACATCAGCCGAAGCTTAATAGACGTCAGCGACTGAGCGGCGCGCGCCGGGTTCGACAGGTAAGCACCTTCCTTTTTAAAGGAGGTAGCTAGGTCTACTCACCGGCCGCGTACGCAAAGTGTAGGAGTTCCCGGGGAGATGGCCCATGACCCCTGGGGGCATAGGTTTAGTCCGGCGTGCTGACCTCTCTATTAAGCCTAGGTCGGGTTGCGACGTATTGTTTGGCCGAGGCCGGGCATGACCCAGAAAAGTGTGTCCGGCCGGAGTTAAGCGAGCATGGTGGGTAAGTTGGTGCACCCCTGCAGGGAAGAACTAATCTATGCATAGCCTGTCCTACGGTAACAGACACTTGGAGTTGTATCCCGATCGATACAACTAGAACTGGATACTTGTGATGAGAATTGGATTGTGATGAGGTGATAACCGGATAGTATGGCTCTGGGATTGCTTTCTCACAGGGAGTCGAGAAAGGATCTCTGGCCGAGGTTGATAACACTACTACTACTTTACTTTATGCTACTCTACTCCCCCTGTTGCTGCAAGATGGTGGTTTTCAGAAGATGCTAGTCTTTGATAGGACTAGGCCTTCTCTCTGTTCTGGCATTTCTGCAGCCCAGTCCACATATACAGCCTTCCTTTGATAATGTTGCATCTGTAGTGTAGATCCTTGCTTGCGAGTACTTTGGATGAGTACTCACGGTTGCTTTGCTCCCTCTTTTTCCCCTTTTCCATTCTTCTCGGATGACGCAACCAGATGACAGAGTCCAGGAGCCAGATGGCACCTTTGACGACTGCTACTACCCCGAGGGTGCCTACTACCACGTGATGGACGCCGACGACCAGGAGTAGTTAGGAGGCTCCCAGGCAGGAGGCCTTGCCTTTTCGATCAATGTTGCTTTTGTGCTAACCTTCTTAAGGCAAACTTGTTTAACTCATGTCTGTACTCAGATATTGTTGCTTCCGCTGACTCGTTTGTATTCGAGCCCTCGAGGCCCCTGGCTTGTAATATAAAGCTTGTATTATTTTAATTTGTGTCTAGAGTTGTGTTGTGATATCTTTCCGTGAGTCCTTGATCTTGATCGTACACATTTGCGTGCATGATTAGTGTACGATTGAATCAGGGGCGTCACATAGAAAAAAAACATGCTTGGGCCAGAAGCAGCACGGTGCAACGGCCCAACAGCGAAGGAGGCCCAAGTGGCTGTGGTGTGCAAAAGAGATAAAAGAACAGAGCAAAATCAGGGCGCGCGTATAAAGTTTATTATTTAGTTATTAAATAAACCATTTTAACATGACGTGTAAGAAAAATGATTGAAACAATATGTTTAAACATTTTTAGCATGGATGAATGCAGCATATTGTGAAACTATAGAAAATTCTAAGCATTTTACATATATTGTTTGTTTAATTTGGATGCATGCATATCTAGTTATTAACGATACAAAACAGTGGCATCTCTTGTAAATATGCTAACAGCAGAAAAAAGATAAAACCACGGAGCAGAAAAAAAACATGCTTGGGCCAGAAGCAGCACGGTGCAACGGCCCAGCAGCGAAGGAGGCCCAAGTGGCTGTGGTGTGCAAAAGAGATAAAAGAACAGAGCAAAATCAGGGGCGCGCGTATAAAGTTTATTATTTAGTTATGAAATAAATCATTTTAACATGACGTGTAAGCAAAATGATTGAAACAACATGTTTAAACATTTTTAGCATGGATGAAAGCAGCATATTGTGAAACTATACAAAATTCTAAGCATTTTACATATATTGTTTGTTTAATTTGATGCATGCATATCTAATTATTAACAATACAAAACAGTGGCATCTCCTGTAAATATGCTAACATATCTAATTATTAACAATACAAAACAGTGGCATCTCCTGTAAATATGCTAACATATCTAGTTATTAACAATACAAAACAGTGGCATCTCCTGTAAATATGCTAACACTGGAAAAAAAGATAAAACCACGGAGCAGAAAGAAAATATGCTTGGGCCAGAAGCAGTACGGTGCAACGGCCCAGCAGCGAAGGAGGCCCAAGTGGCTGTGGTGTGCAAAAGAGATAAAAGAACAGAGCAAA